>NW_003852396.1:7002261-7022879 GCF_000181295.1 Otolemur garnettii | reverse complement strand
GGCTCCGTCTCAAAAAAAAAAAAAAAAAAAAGAACCTGCCAGCTCCAGTGTATGTGGCTGGCACCTTAGCCTGAGCCACAGGTGCAGAGCCACTAATATTTTAAAATATTTATTGACAGTATAGTCTACTATGATAGGAACACATATGTACTATGTATACATGTGTAATTTTTATCCTTAAGGAACGTTTAGTACAAATAGAAATCATATCATTAAAAAAAGTATTTTTAAAGTGCTAATAATGCAAAATTTTTATTTGGCAATTTTCTTCTATCTTATTTGTTTTTAGAATATGGTCCTTATATACTGTGAGGGCAGGGATTATTTGTTTCTTTTGTGCATAGCACACTAGGTGATACACATGTTTGGTAAGTGATAGAATGAAGATATTTCAAAACTGCTTCTTAAGTATTATCTTTTGTATGATACTAAAATTCAAGAATCAGATTCTGTGATATAAAGTCACTTATGACATTCTTACTAATTTGTCTTATACATTATGGCTTGACAGACTAGAGAATGGTGTTTTACCCCACTGGTGTCACAGATTTACCTCTAAAATAAATAAGAGTATTATTAGATACAGATGACAGAAAGGAAGCCAGGGAAAATTCAAGCTGTTCTCTAAACAAAAGCCCTAAATATTAATGTTTTTTCTTCTAGACCTAACATTACAGTTGTAACAACTCTACTAACAACAAATAATTTAATTTTCTAGTTTCAAATTTCCTTCACACTTACATAGGCTGTAACTTTAAAGACAAAAGAGGTGATTTGTATCTTCTTGGTTTGAGGATTCTTTCGAACACTAAAAAAGGGGAGGAAAAAGGTACATTTAACATATAATAAGCATTGATATATTTTAAGTAATGATCCCTTTTAGTATTTAAGTGTTCATATTCATACAGAACATGGAAATACATAATATCCAATTAAAAGGTTTTGAAACAACGGCATCTGAGGCTTCATCCAAGGATGGGCAAGGCCAACAAAACTCAAATAGCAGAAAACTAAATTTTACAGTTAAAAGGTTTGAGATCAGTCTAAGACTCAGATAACGAAATGACTCTCCAAGGCCACAAGGACAATTTTTTTTTTTTTTTTTTTTGAGACAGAGCCTCAAGCTGTCCCCCCGGGTAGAGTGCCGTGGCATTACAGCTCACAGCAACCTCCAACTCCTGGGCTCAAGCGAGTCTCCTGCCTCTGCCTCCCAAGTAGCTGGGACCACAGGCGCCCGCCACAACGCCCGGCTATTTTTTGGTTGCAGCCGTCATTGTTGTTTGGCGGGTCCGTGCTGGGGATTGGAACCCGCCACCTTAGGTGTACGTGGCTGGCGCCTTAGCCGGTTGAGCTATAGGCGCCGAGCCCCACAAGGACAATTTTTGCATAAGCAGGGACTCAGAAATGTCAGACTAAAGTATAGACAGGCATAATGGGTAGATAAAAGCATACAGTACTAAAATAAAGAATTTAATAACCTAAATACAAATGCCAGTTCTGCCACAGATATGTTAGTTCACTTTGGGCAAGAGTAGTAACTCTCTGAATCTCAGTTTTCTATGTAAACTAGACATAATATGGTTCCTTTGGGTTTTTGAAAATTAATTGAGATAATCTATATGAAAACTATTTGTTGAGTTATATTGCTAAAGTTATATTAAACAATTTTTTCAGTAGCTTTCTTTCAGTTACTCCCCCCACAAAGATTACCTGTGATAATACATAGTGAGGAAGTCAACTGAGGATTGAAGAAATAAACTACAGATAAAGATTTATGTATTTGTTACCTGTATGTAAATATAGACTTTATATTCATAGCATTTTACAATCTGCAAAATATCTTTCCATACTTCATTTAAAGACCACACAACACAATGAGATAGGCATTATTTTGCCAGTTTTACAGACAATAACAGAACTAGAGGAGTTAGTGATATATTTAAGATAATATAAACAAAAGTGGTATTTCTGAAACAGAATCCGAGTGACTCAGAGTCCGGTCCTTCCTTTTCCCTCTATGCCTCAGCTGTTTATCCCATACCTGCACATTCTATAAATACATATGGATCAAAAGGTATTACACAAGTGCGATATATGTGGGTAAAATTTAAAGAAATATACTCCTCCACTTTATCAGGTGAAGGTATTAATTCTCCTCTACTGCATATGTAAAAGTAGCAGAGAAAGAGAAAAGAGAGAGAGGAAGAAGGTGAACTCTGTGTGTACATGCATCTATGTTCAATCTCATGGACCTTTTGGGGATGGCCAGCCCCAGCCAGTTCAGGGCTCAAGAATTTTAGGTGGTTTTCATCTCAACTAGACATTTCATTCTGACTTAAACTTAGGAGCTATGTGATTAAATTGATTTTCAAATAGTTCTGTGACATAAGTTCATTTTCTTTTCTTTTTCTAATGCCTAAGATACACTGCTTAAAAGTTCAAGACTATAAAAAAAAGTTCAAGTCTATAATTAAAAATGTTGTGTTTATTCAAGGGGTGACCATACTAAATATAAAATACTTGCATATGTTTATACAACTACCTAGATCAAAATAAAGAACATACCAGGCAGCGCTTGTGGCTCAAAATAAAGAACACATCTATGGTTATATTTAACTCTAAATCTTGATCTGAGGTGGTTATGTGGTAGAAACATATGTAAAAACTCACTGAGCCGTATATGTATTTATGCTTGGTTCATTTCACTCTAGGTAAATTATCTCCTAGTTTAAAAACTGGAAAAAAAAAGCCCTTTGTAAAAGTTTGTTCTTATCAAATCAGCTTAGAGGAAAATTCAGCATTTGATACTTGAACAATCATTTAAAACATATTAACATGTACCATATAAAAAAAGAAACTACTATTTGTATATTACACTTTAGAAGTTGGTTACTAATAGAAATAAATCATATTATTCCATTCTATTACCTCTGTTTCTATGCCAATATTACTTTAAATATCTTTAAAATAATTTATCTAATTTTTTATAGGCCAAGCAAATACTGAATCACCTGTCCTAGTTTTCTAAAAAAAAAAAAAAGGAAATGTAAAGTGATACTAGTGCCCTAGGGTTTTATACTAATACCTGCATTGTATCAGATCTTTGCCATCACTAACACTATCCTCAGAAAACTCTAATTTTTAAGGATGCTAGAATATAATTTCCAAATAATGCATTAAAAAGTATAATCATGGCTCGGCGCCTGTGGCTCAAGCAGCTAAGGCGCCAGCCACATACACCTAAGATGGCGGGTTCGAATCCCCAGCCCGGGCCCTCCAAACAATAATGATGGCTGCAACCAAAAAATGGCCAGGCGTTGTGGCGGGTGCCTGTCGTCCCAGCTACTTGGGAGGTGGAGGCAGGAGACTCGCTTGAGCCCAGGAGTTGGAGGTTGCTGTGAGCGTGATGCCATGGCACTCTACCCAGGGGGATAGCTTGAGGCTCCATCTCAAAAAAAAAAAAAAAGTATAATCATATTAATGATTTGGAAATAAACTAACATAAAGGATCAAGCTTGCTAGAATGGATTAGTGATGATTTTATCTGCAAGCACAGGTTAGACACTATAAAGTAGCTAATATGTATACAATTAGAAAGGTAGCAGAGGTTTTTCTAAAGCATGCAAAAATACCCAAAATTCAAGTAAAGAAATAGGAAATAATACCCTTCATTAAACTGGCTTACACAAATGACTTAATTGAACATGTGGCTCAGAATTCTGAAAAATTACTAAAGATATTTCAAGTTCTACCTCTTCCTCCACTACTTAAATATTCCTTGACAACTGCTACACTGATCCATTCTTTTTTTTTTTTGAGACAGAGTTTTACTCTGTTGCTCTGGGTGAGTGCTGTGGTATCACAGCTCACAGCAACCTCAATGTCTTGGGTTCAAGTGATCCTCTTGCCTCAGCTTCCCAAGTAGCTGGGACTACAGGCACTAATATTAGAAGAGCCACAAATAGTACATGTAATAAGCAAGCCAACATAACTCTTAAGGAACTCTGACATCATTTAATCCATTCAATTGCTTTATGTTGGCACCTAAGCCATCTTAAATAAGTAAATATTTACTTTGATCATGATTTTCTACTGAAGTTGCTTTGGGAGGATAATTTCATATCCTCTCCTCAATCAGCAAAGAAATTCATAAGCATACTTAATCTTAGATTATCAGAATTAATTATTCTCAAAGAATGTACTATTGTAACTGGGCTAGTCTCTTTCCCAGCCTCTCCCAGCATGACAGACTTCTAATGCATCTCCTCTAAGGTGGGAACAGACTGCTTTCCCTGTTGGTCCTCATGGATTCTCTTTCCTCAAAACTTCCCTGAGTAGGCTCTGCACCCACAGCACAGCAGTTATGACACCAGCCACATGCATTGAGGTGCAAACCTAACCTGGGTCAGCTAAACAACAATGCCAATTGCAATAACAACAACAACAACAACAACAAATAGTTGGGCATTGTGGCAGGTACCTGTAGTCCCAGCTACTTGGGAAGCTGAGGCAGGAGAATCGCTTTAACCTAAGAGTTTGAGGTTGCTGTGAGATGTAATGCCATGGCCTTCTACCCAGGGTGACATAGTGAGACTCTGTCTCAAAAAAACAAAACAAAACAAAGAAAACTTCCCTGACTAGTCACACCCACATTGCCAATTTCCTCTTTTGAGCTCTTGGGGGTATTCATTACAATATAAGGAGCTTAAAACATTTACCTAAAAATAACTAAGTATTTGGTTATATAAAAAATTTTACTTTAAAAATATTACTTATAAAAGATTAGTCACTTTACATCTATTTATTTATTTAGAAAAGGAGTCTTGCTCTATCTCCTGGACTGGAATGTGCAATCCTGAGTAGCTGGAACTACAGATGCACTGCAGCTACCATACTTATTTACCAAACAGACCTCATCTATTTTGTAAAAATGGGATTTTGCTATGCTGCTCAGGGTACTAAACTCCTGTCTTCAAGCAATCCTTCCACCTTGGCCTCCCAAAGTATTAGGATCATAAGTGTGAGCCACTGTGCCTGGCCGATAATTTAAAGCGTTAGTTTGTTGCAGTTTCCTTAAGGCCAAGGACTGGACTGTCTGATGTGCCTCATGTAGCCTCTTTAGAGTTCTATGTACAATATTAATACTTGTTTGTTGCCTGATTAAGTGATTCCATGGAGACAATTCCTTTTCTTCTTGTAAGATGTCATGAATTTTGGCTCCTCATTTGATTAGTGGCTATCGCTCTTTGATTCATACTTTTCCTTAGCGCCCAAAATGTAGAAGAAAATCACAGGTAAGAAACTAAGGAACGGACTCTTGGGGATAAACCACAGTTTCTAACAGTTCTTTCAATGTTCAGTTTCGAAAGTTGTTTCTACTTCAAATATTGCCAATAGAATTTCCTCCTGCATAGCACATAGTAGTGAGGAATTTCACAGGCTCATGTGGCTGATGGGGCTGAGCACACTGTAGTGGCAGTATGTGTGTGCATCTGTCTACAGGGGAGTATGTTCAGGGAGTGCTAGAAGGGGCCTAGCAGGTTTATATGAGCTGCAAGTGATTATGACAGGATATGTGTACGCTTTTTCTGAAATTCTGTTTCTAACATATCATCTTCTCTACACAATCTTTATGTATTGACACAGTAACTTTTTCATTAAAATTAGAGACAGATTATAAATATATTTTTAAAATCCTATCAGAAGCAAACTAAATAAACAAAATAACTAAATTATGCAGTTTGTTGTATAGCTATGTGACATATGGAATGGATATGAGAAAGTGCTCAGTATAAGCAGACTAATAATTAATCTGATGAGAAGCTCATTCTGTTTTCTTAAAGTAAAATTATATAACTGAATTATAGGATCTTTGCTTTTTCTTCTACTTCTTTGCCTATACAGATAATCTAATATCTTCATAATTGAAAAACCCAATGGGGGCAGCGCCTGTGGCTCAAGGAGTAGGGCACTGGTCCCCATATATTTGGAGGTGGTGGGTTCAAACCCAACCACGGCCAAAAACTGCAAAAAAAAAAAAAAAAGTTTCCTGTTTCTCAAAATTGAGTGAGGAAAAACCCAATGAAAGAATATTCATTTCAATAAAAATAAAAGCATAAATAAGATATGTCTGCCAGGCTCAGTGCTGGAGCCTGTAACCCAAACACTTTGGGAGGCCAAGGAGGGAGGATTGCTTGAGGCCAGGAGTTTGTGACCAGCCTGAGTAAGAGTGTGGTGCCATTTCTACTAAAAATAAAAAAATTAGCCTATAAGCCTAGGTATGGCTTTAGTTTAGAAGTTTGAGATTACAGTGAGCTATTATAGTGCTGCTGTACTCTAGACAGGGTGACAAAATGAGACCCTGTCTCAAAAAAAGAAAAGAGAAAAAGATTTTTCTTAAGGTTTTAATGCTTACTTGATTTTCAAAAAGAAAGAAAAAAAAAACTACTAGACTACCTGAAACAAACTGTATAGCTGTGGGATTAATTTGAAAGGTAAAGATTACACCTACATGAAAATTCTTCCACCTCTCTAGAACAAAGGTTAATGAGTTTTTACTATTAGTCAAGCAAACTCAAATATCCTGAGGAATCTCTCTCTCTCTCCCCACCCAGGAATCGCTTATTGTCCTTTGAGATGGAAGGAAGGAAGGAAGGAAGGAAGGAAGCCAGCCTGCCAGATGGCAGTTGCTAATAAGGGATAGAGCAGGTGACAGGTGTGAATGAGAAAACAAAGAAAAACTGAGATGAACAAAGAGAAGACAGAACTAAAAGAGCAGGAAAATCTAGAAATCTTCCTAGCCTGGAAGAGAGGGAGGAAGTTATAAGAGAGGGTCAGGGTAGGGCTATTTTTATAAACTTTGGTTGTTAATATGACCTCAAAGACATGCTGTATAATCCCATCATAGTTAAACAAATAACTTACTCTATTAACTTGAGATTTACATATTGGGATCTAGCAACTTTACCTCACCAGATCCTTATAGATAAGCTTTGCTGTTTCCAGATATGGTTTAATCACATCTTCATATTGACAAAGGGCTCCACCAAGGCAAAGATGTTTAAAAAGACAAAACAGGAACTCTTCTCTGTCTGTCTGGCTGAATACTTCATATTTTTCTGAGTCTTCCATTAGTAAAACCTAAGATGATAAAATTCATCTTAATGTAACATAACTAACTTAAGGCTCTAAATTTTATGTTTTCAAAAATTTCAATTTATTTATTTATTTATTTATTTATTTTAAGACAGAGTCTCATTATGTCACCCTTGGTGGAGTGCCATGGTGTCACAGCTCACAGCAACCTCAAACTCTTGGGCTCAAACGATTCTCTTGCCTCAGCCTCCCAAGTAGCTGGGACTACCGGCACCCACCACAATGCTTGGCTAAAAAATTTCAATTTATATAAAATGCTGCACTTTTGCACAGGCCCTGATGACTGGCTCTCTCAGTGGTGCTGCTGCCACCACTGCCATGGCTGCTGTTCCCAGGGGCTTATGAGCATGCTCCTAAGAGTGTGACAGCCATCTTCTAGTGGCAGCAGCTACTGACAGCAACCACCCCCACTATAAGCAGTAGAGCCTTAGCATACGCTGAGGACAGGCTCTAATAATTCAATGCCCCTACTGCTGCTGCTGCTGCTGCTACCAAAGCACTCCACTAGGGGCTCTGGGGATCAGGCTGCCCCATATACCATAGCCTGTACCCCTGCACACCACTGGAGGACCTGACAACAGCCCTGCCCAGCCTGGCGCTGCCCTTCTCTACCTGTGGCCAAGCCTGAGGATCACTCATCCCATCTACTACCACTGACATCTGTATACTCCTCCTGGGGTCCTGAAAATTGGCCCAGCCAGCCAGCCATTATCAACACAGCTAACACCTACCTGCACATGCCAACAGGGGCCTGGAGATTGCTGTGCCCAAACCACTGAAGCCACTGTTAACAGAAGAGTATGCCACCTGGAAGCCCAACAGTTATACTACCACTACTATGGCCACTGCTCCTGCCATGCATACTGCCCAAGAGCCCAAGGATATGTTCACCCACCTGACCCACCACTGCCTTTGCCAGCACCCAAGAAGCCACCTAGAGGCTGTAAAATTGACCCACTTGAACAAACACTGGTGCCTGCATATGCTGCCTGTGGACCGAAAACAGGCATGCTTAGCCCACTGCCATTATTCGGGCCTAAGGACTGACCCACATGTTGTTCCTATCCTTAGCAAACCATAATCTCCACTAACAACTGTAGCCTAAGACTGAGGAAATTGCAGACACCACTGATGCTGTTTACAGCTAAAGAAATCATACGAAGACTATACTATTGCATGTACTCAGAATCAAAACCAAAGTGCTGCCCAACCAGCACCATATATATCTTCAGTAAAAAGTCTTCTACAAAAGTCAATCCAAAAAGTTGAAAGAAATGACTGTTATGCCAGAGACGTAGAAAATCAGTGTAAAGACAGAGAAATATGAAAAAGGAGGGAAATATGATCTCTCCAAAGGAACACAATAATTCTCCAGCAATAGATTCCAATCAAAAAGAAATTCATGAAATTCCAGAAAACAACTTAATATTAAACAAGTATGAGATATAAAAGAACACAAATACAAAAAAATAAAAAAAAAACAATTCAAGATATAAACGAGAAATTCACCAAAGAAACAGATATCATAAAAAAGAACCAAAGAGAATTTTTTTTTTTAGATTGTTATCAAGTTCATTGAGGGTACAAAGAATTAGGTTACACTGTTTCCATTTGTTATATAAAGTCTCTCTTACAATTGTGTCCCACCCTCAAGAGGTGTACCATACACCATAACCTTCTACCCCTCTTTCTCCTTCCCTCTCCCCACCCTCTCGTCCCCCTGACCTCATCTTGACTTGATTGAGTTTTTCTCTTATTTGGTACGTATTAGATCATCTACTGGCTTCATATTAGAATTGAGTACATTGGATTCTTGCTTCTCCATTCTTGTATTGCTTTACTAAGAAGAATGCATCCCAACTCTATCCAGGTTAATACAAAAGATGTAAAGTCTCCATCTTTTTAATGGCTGAATAGTATTTCATGATATACATAAACCACACCTTGTTAATCCATTCCTGGGTTGGTGGGCATTCAGGTTGTTTCCACATTTTAGCAATTGTAAATTGAGCTGTGATAAACATCTAGTGCAAATGTCCTTATGATAAAAGGATTTTTTTTTCTTCTGGGTAGATGCCTAGTAATGAGATTGCAGAATCAAATAGGAGGTCTAATTTGAGTTTTTTGAGGATTCTCCATACTTTCTTCCAAAAAGGTTGTACTAGTTTGCACTCCCACCAACAGTGTTTTCTTTTTATCTACCTAAGCATCTGCAGCTTTGAGACTTTATGATGTGGGCTATTCTCATTGGGGTTAGGTGATATCTCAGGGTAGTTTTGATTTGCATTTGCTCTGACAATCAGGAATGATGAGCATCTTTTCAAATGTTTGTTAACTATTTTTCTGTCTTTATCAGAGAAGATTCTGTTCATGTCTGTTGCCCAGTGATAGATGGGATTGTTTGTTCTTTTTCCGATTAATTTGAGCTCTCTATAGATTCTAGTTATCAACTCTTTGTCAGATTCATACCCTACAAGTATCTTTTGCTTTTCTGAAGGTTGTCTTTTTGCTTTACTTGTTGTGCCCTTAGCTGTGCAGAAGCTTTTCAGCTTAATTTCCATTTGTTAATTTTTGTTGTGATGGCTGCTAAAGTCTTTATCATAAATCTTTCCCTAGTCCAACATCATCATGAGTTTTTCCCATACTTTCTTCTAAGATTTTTATTGTTTTGTGCCTTAGATTTATATCTCTTCTCCATTTTGAGCTGATTTTTATAAGTGGTAAAAGGTGTTGGTTGAGTTTGTCTTTACATGTGGTTATACAATTCTCTCAGCACCATGTTTTTCTTTTTCTTTCTTTTTTTTTTTTTTTTTGAGACAGTCTCATTATATAAGCCCTTGGTAGAGTGGTGTTACAGCTCACATCAACCTCAAACTCCTGAGCTTAAGCAATTCTCTTGCCCCAGCCTCCCAAGTAGCTGGGACTACAGGTGCCTGCCACAACACCTGGTTATATTTTTGTTGTTGTTGTAGTTGTCATTGTTGTTTAGCTCACTTGGGCTGGATTCAAACTCGCCAGCCCCACTGTATGTGGCTGGCGTTCTAGCTGCTGAGCTACAGGTGCTGAGCCTAGCACCATTAGTTGAATAGTGATTCTTTTCCCCACTGTATGCTTCTGTTTGGTTTCTCAAAGATCAGAATGCAAGTAGAGACTGCTTTCATCTCTTGGCTTTCTGTTCTGTTCCATGTCTACGTCTCTATTTTTGTGCCAATACCATGTTGCTTTGATTACTGTGGACTTGTAACATAGCCTGAAGTCTGATAGGTTGATGCCTTCACCTATGGGTTATTTTCTGGCTCCATACAAAATAAAGGACTATTTTTTCCAGTTCTCAAAGTATGATGTTGGTATTTTAATTGGGATTGCATTGAATCTGTAGATTGTTTTAGGTAGAATAGACATTTTAACAATGTTGATTCTTCCTAGCCAAGACAATGATATGTTCCTCCATTTGTTAATATCTTCTATTTCTCTTCTTATGGTTTCATAATTCTCTTTGTAAAGATCCTTCACCTCTTTTGTTAGGTATATTCCCAAGTATTTCATTTTCTCTGAAGCTACTGTGAAGGTAATTGGGTCCTTGATTTGCTTTTCAACTTGGCTTATTGGAGTATACAAAGGCTACTAATTTTTGGACTTTGATTTTATACCTTGAGATGTTACTGTATTTCCAGGAGTCTGTGGTTGAGTCTTTGGAGTTTTCTAAGTATAAGATCATATCATCAGTGAAGAGTGAGAGTTTGGTCTCCTCTGCTCCCATTTGGGTGCCCTTTGTATCCTTCCCCAAAGAGAAATCTTAGAACTGAGGAATTCAAGACATTTATTTCTGAATAAAATAAAATATTCACTTAAGAGCTTTAATAATTAAATACATCAAGAAGAGAGAACTTCAGGACGTGAAGACAGATGTTTTGAAACAACCCATTCAGACAAAAAACAAAAAGTAAAACAATAAAAAAAAATGCACCAAGCTTATATCACATATGAAACATCAAGAAACAACTAAATATTTGAATTTTGGGTGTTCCAGAAGTTAAAGAGAAATCCCAAGGCATAGAAAACCTATTCAATAATAGTGGAAAACTTCCTAAATCTAATGAAGGATTTATACATCCAAATACAGGCAGATCCAAGATTCTCAAATACAGCAGAACCTCTGTAAGTCGACCACCCAAGCAAGAGACTATAACTACTGGTCAACATATGGAGGTGGTCAACATAAGGAACTAGGCCTACTGTACTGATATGTACATGTTGTGCACATCCAGTTTAAGAAAATTAGGTCAACTTAAGGAGGTAATCAACCTTTAGTTGACCTAAGGTAGAGAGGTGGTCAACTTTGTTCTACTGTATAATGATAAAGGGATCAGAGTATAGAACTGTAAATATGTATGTACTCAATACCAGGGCACCCAGATATATAAAGCAAATATTTTTGGATCTACAGGGAGAGACAGATTCAATTCTGTACAATAATAATTGAACCCCACTTCCCACATTAGACACCTCATCCTAGACTGTCAAAGAAACACTGGGTTTAAATTGTACTTTAGACCAAATGGACTTATCATACATGTATATAACATCTTATTCAACAACTACAGAATACACATTCTTCTCATCAGCACACGGAACATTCTCCAGGAGAGATCATATGTTGGGTCACAAAACAGGTTTCAATAAGTTTTACAAAACTGAAATCATAACAGATACCTTCTTAGACCACAATGGAATAAAACTAAAATATCTATCAATACCCTTTTTTTTGGTTTTTTTGGAGACATAGCCTCAAGCTGTCACCCTAGGTAGAGTGCCGTGGAATCACAGCTCATGCCAACCTCCAATTCCAAGGCTCCTGCCTCAGCTTCCCAAGTAGCTAGGACCACAGGCACTTGCCATATTGCTCGGCTATTTTTTGGTTGCAGCCGTCATTGTTGTTTGGCGGTCCTGGGCTGGTTTCAAACCCACCAGCTCAGGTGTATGTGGCTGGTACCTTAGCCACTTGAACCACAGGCGCTGAACCATCAATACTACTTTTTTTTTTTTTTTTTGAGACAGCGCCTCAAGTTGTCACCCTGGGTAGAGTGCCATGGCATCATATCTCACAGCAACCTCCAAGTCCTGGGCTCAAGCGAGTCTCCTGCCTCTGCCTCCCAAGTAGCTGGGACTACAGGTGCCCACCACAATGCCTGGCTATTTTTTGATTGCAGCCATCATTGCTGTTTGGTGGGCTGGGTTGGATTCAAATCCACCAGCTCAGATGTTATGTGGATGGTGCCTTAGCCACTTGAGCCACAGGCACTGAGTCATCAATACTATTTTTATAAGATGTTTTTTCTAAGTTTCTTGAGATAGTAATATTGTTTTTGTCCTTCATTCAGTTGATGTGATTTATCATGTTTATTAATTTGCATATGTTGAACTATCCTTGTATCCTTGGGATAAATCTCACTTGATCATGGGATTTTTTGATGTGCTGTTAGATTTGGTTTGCTAGTATTTTGTTGAGGCTTTTTGCATTTATGTTCATCAGGGATATTTACCTGTAATTTTATTTTTCAAAATGTAAACAAAATAAAAAACCCACTGGACAGACTAACCAAGAAAATAAGGAAGTAGATCCGAATAAAATCAGAAACAAAAAAGGAGACATTACAACTAATACCATAGAAACACAAAATATCATCAGAGACTATTATGAACAACCATATGCTAACAAACAGGAAAACCTAGAGGAAATGAATAAATTCCTGGACATACAAATGTATGACCTACAAAGATTGAATCAGGGAGAAACAGAAAACCTGAACAAACCAATAACTAGTGATGAAATTGAATTAGTAATAAAAAGTTCTCCTAATAAAGCAAAGCTCGAAAAATATAATATATTATCAGACCCTTATGCCAGAGCAGATCAGTATAAGATGAGAGAAAAGAGCTGACATTACCAGTACCTATAAGGAGGAAAACCCACCCCCCAAAATTTCCTGAATGGTAATTTCCAATCTTTGGTAAGCAGGAGTAGAAATTAATATCAGACACTCCTTGTATAGTATTAATATTTATAACATGTTAGATATACAGATACCTCCTTTAACTAAAGGACAAACTATATATAGTCTCATTCAATTGTGTGTTCAGTTATTCTCAATAATTTTATTTTCTTTATAAATTAAATTAATGAGTACATTTAGATATTGCCCTAGTACAGATCAATGTATAGACTGGCTAGATGTCTCCTTTTCTTCTACAGAGAAAATTCTTGTGTCCAGAATAGCAGATCAGCAGCTTTCCTAGTTCATTCCTATCTAGATTCGCAATACATTAGACTTGAACATCTCCCTTCTTTTTCAATGGAGAATAATAATAAATAGCAGTTGTTAATATTATGGAAAGATAACTAAGTGCCAGGCACTGTGCTAAAATTTTAAATGCATTATTATTATTGTTATTTTAGAGACAGAGTGTCACTTTGTCACCCCTTAGCAGAGTGCCATGGCGTCACAGCTCACAGCAACCTCTAGCTCTTGGGCTTAGGCAATTCACCTGCCTTAGCCTCCCAAGTAGCTGGGACTACAGGTGCCTGCCACAATGCCCGGCTATTTTTGTTGTTGCAATTTGGCTGGGGCCGGGTTTGAACTCGCCCCACTTGGCATATGGGGCCAGTGCCGTACTCACTGAGTCACAGGCACCACCCCTAAATGTATTATTATTATTTTATAATTAAAGAAGCTGATGCTTATAGAAGTACAACAGTTTTCAAGCGAGAAAGCCTGGATTTAAACTTATGTCTATTTGATGCCAAAGCCCAAATTTTTAACCATCTTTAATACACAGTAATTATAACAATGATGAGATTACTAACACATTTCATTTTAATAACATTCATATTTTCTTTCTTTTTTTTTTTTGTAGAGACAGTCTCACTTTATTGCCCTCAGTAGAGTGCCGTGGCATCACACAGCTCACTGTAACCTCCAACTCCTGGGCTTAGGTGATTCTCTTGCCTCAACCTCCTGAGTAGCTGGGACTATAGGCACCTACTATAACACTTGGCTATTTTTTTGTTGCAGTTTGGCCAGGGCTGGGTTTGAACCTGCCACCCTCAGCATATGGGGCCAGTGCCCTACCCACTGGCTACAGGTGCCACTCAACCTTCATATTTTCTAAAAATTACACTTAAAAGCTTCAACTCATTTTCTCAATGATTTTAGGAAAAAGGTAGTGGGCATTTTCATCTCTATGTTGTACAGATAATGTCCCAAGGCTCAAAAGATTGAATGATTTGCTTTAGGCAGGCAAAGTTTTTGACATTTTACATTTCCTACATAAAATTCCACTGTGAAATTTTTACATTCTTTACTTACTTTTCGTAACTCATCAGAAATGAGAAATGGATCACAAAAACAATCTAAACACTTAACAATATGTCCACTGTCTCGTACAATATCTTCATCATATAACCGGTTAAAAAATGACATTGAAAGCTGCGTACAAGGAACACTTATCGCTTCAATTTTTTTCACTTCAGTTCCTGAGAAAAGATATTTTATAAAGAATAAGTTAATTTAGTATTCTCAGTAATTTCCAAAATAAATTCACTATGCAGAGTTTCTAAGAAACAACCAAATGTGATATATTTTTATATGTTTAAAAGATACTCTCGCTTATGTACTTTATTTAATTCTTATTTTGCAACTTGTTCATTTTTATTAATCATTAAAAGTTTGTAACATTGGCTTGGCGCCTATAGCTCAGTAGCTAGGGCACCAACCACATATGCTGGAGCTGGCGAGTTCAAATCCAGCTCAGGCCTGCCAAATAGCAATGACAACTAGAACAACAAAATAACCAGGTGTTATGACAGGTGCCTGTAGTCCCGGCTACTTGGGAGGCTGAGGCAAGAGAGTTGCTTAAGCCCAAGAGTTTGAGGTTGCTGTGAGCTGCGATGCCACAGCACTTTACCCAGGGTGACAGCTTGAGACTCTGTCTCAATAAAAAAAAAAAAGTTTATAACATTATCTCACCATTTCAGTACTAGATGAATGTAAATTAGTAATACTTAAAAATAGAATACTATTTTGCATAGTGGAGGTTCTCAGATTGCTTTTAATGTGTAGGAAAAAGCATAGGAATCACTTTATATGACTTTGCATTAGTGTTAATATTATGCCCTATAATTTATATTACAAAAATTTTAATTTGTGGGTATCTGTAAGTCCTTAAGGGTACCTTAAAAACATTTTCTCTCCATTTAAACATTTCTTACTTGTAATCTCATTTACAGTATTTACTACAAAAAATGGCTTTCCAAGTCAAAGTAAATTTCAAACCAGGCCCTAATCAAGTTTTCACTAGTTCAGAACTAAAGAAATTTGAAAAAATGGCATTTGTCTATTTTTCTCTTGTAGCTTTAGTTCTTCCCCCCACCTACTTTCCTCAACCCATTACTTACTTCCTGAATTTATCTTTGAGGAATTGATTTTCTGCTACCAGTGCTTCTATTAAATTACAGAAAGCCATAAAAATTAAAGTAAATATTTTTATTATTACTTCAATCACTAAAATCAATCTGTCTCTTAAGTACACGCACACATACATGGATTCACTGAGATATAAAAGGGAGTAGTGTTCTTTTGTTCAAACTTCTAAGGAGATTGTAAACCTAGGAGTGGTGGCCCTTGGACTATCCCCCCCCAGATACATTTGCTGGATCTTTGACCTGAAAAATAGCATGTGCTTAAGAATAGTAACTAATACTGGTAATTGTTTGCTCTTCTACTCCGGCTGTCTACCTAGAGTCCTGTTAGGACCTGTTGTTCTACGTTCTAATCCACAACTGGACTGGTGTGGAGGCAAGAAGGATGCCTAAAACCAGGTAGTGAGTACGCCTCAGTAATTTCAAAAGCTCTGCTGTTAAGAGACGCTCCATTTGTTTCAGAAGCAAAATCCTCCTGGGATTGATAAAGTGAAAAGACCATAGAAAAGATAGAGTAGTCCTGAGTAATGTAGAAAGACCACAGAACAAGAGACATTATTTGCTATAGTTTGAACTATGTCCCCTGAAAATTCATATATTGAAACGCTAACTACCAATATGATAGTATCTGGAGATGGGGCCTTTGGAAAGTAATCAGAGCTTATTGGGGATGGGACATCATGGAACCACAGCATTTTACCCTAGGCCCCCCAATTCATGTTCTTCTCACATGCAAAATACATTCATTCCATTCCAATAGCCCCCAAAGCTTTAACTCCTAGCATCAATTCTAAAGTCTAAGGTCTAAATATCATATGATATATATCACATATGGGTGACCCTTGAGGTATGATTTATTCTGAGGCAAAACTCCTCTCCAGCTGTAAATCTGTGAGATCAGCCGTCTGGTTCCCAAAGACATCGTGGGAGAGACATAAGATAGTCTGAGATGAAGGAAGCCTGTCAGACTTCTTAGAACCTAGAGGACTGGACCACAGAGGGCCACCTTAGTCTTTGCTGGTACAAGTCTATCTCTATTCCTGACTTCTCTCGTAATGGCTGATTTTTTTTTTTTTTTTGGAAACAGAGCCTCAAGCTGTCCCCCTAGGTAGAGTGCTGTGGCATTACAGCTCACAGCAACCTCCAACTCCTGGGCTCAACCAAATCTCTTGCCTCTGCCTCCCAAGTAGCTGGGACCACAGGCGCCTGCCACAACACCTGGCTATTTTTTATTGCAGCCATCATTGTTGTTTGGCGGGCCCGGGCTGGATTCGAACCTGCCACCTTAGGTGTATGTGGCTGGCCCCTTAGCCACTTGAGCCACAGGCGCCAAGCTGAAATGGCTGATTTTATCTATAAAGTGCACTCATACTTTCCTTACCAAATGGCTGTTTAGCCCTACCCTTGGTGTTCTCTTCAGAACAAGTTTTCTCATTTACCATATGGATAGGTCAAGAACTTTCTACATCTTCAAGTTTTAGTTTCTTTTTGCTTAACAATTCTTTCTTCAGGCCGGTCGCAGTGGCTTCGGCCTGTAATCCTAGCACTCTGGGAGGCCGACAAGGGGGGTGGATTGCTTGAGCTTACGAGTTTGAGACCAGCCTAAGCAAAAGCAAGACCCCATCTCTACTAAAAACAGAAAAACTGAGGGGAGAGGATTGCTTGAGCCAGAGTTAGAGCTTTCTATGAGCTCTGATTCCTTGGCACTCTACCCAGGGGGACAGCTTGAGACTCTTGTCTCAAAGAAAAAAAAGGAAAAAAACCCAATTCTTTCAATTTATCTCCCTCTTTTTACATTTTATTATAAGCAAGCTACTATTTCAATACTTTAATCAGAACTCTCCTCAGCTAAATCTCCAACTTCATTGCTTGTAAGTTCTACTTCCACAAAATGTGAGAACACAGTTTGTCCAAGTTCTTTGCCACTTTATGACAAAATTCATCTTTCCTCCAGTTTACAATAACATATTTCTCATTTCCTTTGAGGCTTGCACCAGAATCTCCCTAACATCCATATTTGTAGCATGGACCTCAGGCCTCTACTTTGTTCAGTTCCAAAGACATTCCCACATTTTCAAGTATTTGTTACGGCAGCACCTCACTTCTTAGTACTGAACAATTCGTTTCATAGCATACGTTATCTTGTTATGTGGGAATTTCATTAAATTATGTCTTCGGTATTTATAAGGTATGTTATAAATCACTATGATCACATATAGAAAACAATACATTGTTTTTTTCCTCCTTAATACTAGCATTATAATATAGTGAGTATCTCCTTCTCATTTGGTGTCTTAAGTTATGACTTTTCTGGCAACCCCATCGATGTGGAAATGACAGAGGCAGGAGAGTGAAAGCGACAAGGTCTTGAATTCTGGAGCCTGGATATGAATTTTTGTTTGGATAGCTGTATAAAGCTACACAACTTAGCTTATATTCCTGACTCCTCATTTGTAGAGATATGTAATAATACCTCTCTTAGAGTTATTTTGGGAATTAAAGAAAGTAATGTGTATGATGTCCTTAGCTAAGCACAAAGAAAACATCTCTTACATATTATCAAAAAAAGACAAAGAGTGTCCCAACTAAGGGGTCTACGAAAGCTGGTTGAGAGGATGAAGCAGCATCTGGCAATCTAGGCAGTGCAGCCACCACTGAAAGAGGTTCCATCATCATTTTCTTTAGAACTGGTACACTTTCCAAAAGATTATCTTTTCTCCTATTTAAAAAAGTTGTTTCTTTTGCTTATAGAAGCCCCCACAGGAAAATAAGAAAGAAGATAACTAACATACTAGAAAGAGAAACAAAAACTAAATAAGAGATAAAAATGAACTAATAGAAGAGTACTAGCAACCCACTAGGAGTTTTACTTCTGAAAAGGAGTGCTACCTTTCTGCCCTATTTTTCAAAGTACTTCTAGTTCATACTGTCAGGCACATGTGGAATTTTAGAACCTGTCTTTTTTTTTTTTTCTCAGATTGATGTGAGGGTACGATGAGATTACAAAGTTTGCATTTGTTAGGTCAAGTCCCTGTTGTAGTTGTGTCCCATACTGAGGAGGTGTGCCATATACTCTCACATGGTGCCCATTAAGTGGGAGTACATCCATCTCCCTAGAACTTGTCTTTTTGCAATGCCTTCTTTAAAAGTTATAAAAAAAAGTCAGCTATTTTGTATATGTTGATACATACACAAAAGCTGAAACTTATTTTAGTGAACTTTATTTTTCCAAATGAATTGACTAAAGTTATTATAAACATGTTTTATAAATACTATAATATATGGCTCTGATTATTTCCTTTTGAAAATTTTGAGCTGGGTAAATATATTTGCTTATAAATTCTGTTCAATTTTGTAAACAGCCTAAAGATCATGCTATGCCAGCTTTTTGTTTTATAAATTTTATAGTAGCCTGTAGCTCAAAACAATAAAATCTGACATACTGCTCTGAACTATCTATAATCTTGCTCTTGACTAATACTATAAGAAAAGTTACTTTTGTGTAGGGCTACTAAAGAATATCATGAAATTTACCAAAATACCACACACAAAGAAATCTAATTTAAAATCAATTTGTGCCAGGCATGGTAGCTCACACATTTTGGGAAGCTGAAGTGCAAAAACGCTTGAGCCCAGGAGTCCAAGACCAGCCTGGGCAACATAGTGAGAACCTGTTTCTATAAAAAATATAAAACCCAGCAGGTGTGGTAGTGCATGCCTATAGTCCTAGCTACTCAGGAGTCTGAGAAGGGAAGATTGTTTGAGCCTAGGAGTTTGAGGAGACTGAAGTGAGCTGTGATCACATCATTGCACTTCAGCCTGGGGTGACAAGAGTGAAACCACTTATCTAAAAATAAAAAGTAAAATAAATTTTCTTTTTGTTTCTTTTGAGACAGGATCTTGCTCTGTCTCCTAGAAGACAGACTGTGATCATAACTCACTGCAATGTCAAACTCCTGAGCTCCAGTGATCCTCCAGCCTTAGCCTCCCAAGTACTTGAGACTATAGGTGTATACCACTACATCTGGCTAGCCTTAGAACTTGAGGTTGCTGAGAGCTGTGATGCCATGGCACTCAGCTGAGGGCGAGAAAGTGAGACTCTGTCTCAAAAAAAAAAAGTTTGGCTCTGAGAACTTAAGTCTCTTCCTTCATGATTTAATATTATTATCACAAGAAATGTTCCATAGTTGACTGATTCCTCTGTCATAAATCCATTACCCTATTCCAATGGGGCTTTTGCCCAGCCATTCTCATATCAGTTGCATCTTTCTTGATTCTTTCCCTCTGGTAGGACTGATCACTCCCCTACTTTGTTCCCACTATAAGGATAGCACTTTTGATACACACGTACATATGTTTTAACACCTCAGCACATTCCTTGAGTAGAGGTTTTTCCTTATTCACACACACCTAGCAGGGTACATAGAAGACATAAAATAAAGTAGCTTCAAAATGAATAAAAAGAGAAAAAAAATTGCTAGGACAGTAGCAGTAGAATGCCAGGAGAGAGATGCAAGGCAAGTCTGGCATAGTTGATTATCCTTGATCTTGTTTCTATCAAACAGATGAGTCATTATTCACAATTTGTATTTTAATAATAAAAATTTCTGAGACAAATTTGTTATCATAGAAAAATGACCTGAAAAGATGAAAATAAGTTTTATTTACCTAATGTAATCCACTGTCCAGAAGAATCTGAAAGTAACTTCAAATTGGGAATGACATTTGGGTCTTTGAAAAAAGCCTAAAATACAAAATTGAGGGAGACAAGTTAGACTATTATAAATGATAAATTAACTTCTAAAATAACTATAATAAAATCTCATTCAATTCAAATAGGAAAAAAGGAAAATTTTAAATTGTTAAATGTCTAAATAATAAAAATATAGTGCATCTATTACCAGACAGTATATAGCTACTGGAAAGAAATTATTAGAAGAGACTGTCAACTTGGCTCAGTGCCTGTGGCTCAAGTGGCTAAGGC
>NW_003852396.1:7000741-7002059 GCF_000181295.1 Otolemur garnettii | reverse complement strand
AAAAAAAAAAAAAAAGAGACTGTCAACTTATAAGCACAGGGTTCTGTTTTTCTTTTTCTTTTTTTTTGCAGTTTTTGGCCATGGCTGGGTTTGAACCTGCCACCTTTGGCATATGGAGTCGGTGCCTTACTCCTTTGAGCCATAGGTGCCGCCCCGGTTCTGTTTTTCTTATTTACTGCTATATCCCCAGGGTTTAAAAGAGGGCCTGGCATATAGCAGTTAGTAAACATTCTCTGAATGATATATTAACCTTAAAGGAAAACAATAAATAGTGTATTTTCAGTCAAAAAAGGGTAGTTTAATAGTAATGTATGTAATAAAACAAAATAAAACCTCTGTGCATTTATATGAGAATAAAGAAAAGTATAGTTAATAAGTTTAATACTATATATAAACGGTGGTTACAGACTTGCAGTAAGAGAAGAGTTGAGATGGAGGGTTGGGATTAGATTGGGATAAGTATTTTTGACCTTTTGTTCTCTATTCTTTAAGTTGTTATAATAAATATTTTCCTTTTTTCAACATTGCCTTCAGTGCTTACTTTCTCTTTCTCTAGACAGCTTCCTAAGAGAGGAATATAAACTGTCTCACTTCTCTTATCTACATCCATTCCTCTGTATCTGGCTGCTGCTCCCATCACATAACTAATAGTTCCCTTGAAATCTAATAGACACAGTGCCTGCTCTTATGGAGTTTATAGACTAAAAGTGAAGAGAGTAACTTGGCATGAGTATTACAAAGAAGTGCAGGCGCTATCAAAATACATAATAGGCAGAATTCAGTGTTAGGAAGAATGGTTAATGCAAAAAGAACATTCAGGTTTAGACGTGAAGGTGAGTAGAAGTTACCCAGGGAAGGGGTACTGGTAAACGTTTAACAACTGACTCCCCTCCATCACAAAAAAAGCCCTGATTTGTAGCACTTGAAGATTTCCACGTTGGAGTTCCAAGTTGCCAAGTTTAGCAACCAGCAAAGACTCCTAAAAATTAATCAATCAGGTACTCCTAAGCTGGTTCCAGTAGTCCACTAGAAGGAGTTTATTTTGTTGTTTTGTTTTTGTTCAAGTAGCAAATAAAGTTTAAAGGTTGTAAGGTAAGAAAGGATGGATGGGACATTCCATTCAGGGAAAGTGAAGAGTTTCAGTGTGACCCAGAAGGACCAATTGTCAGATAAGGCTGAGGAATTAAACAGGACCCTACTGTCAAGTGAAGAATTTTTATCTTGATCTAAAATTGATCTAGGCTCGGTGCCTATAGCTCAACCGGCTAAGGCGCCAGCCACGTACACCTGAGGTGGCGGGTTCGAATCCCCAGCCCGG
>NW_003852396.1:6996847-7000537 GCF_000181295.1 Otolemur garnettii | reverse complement strand
AAAATTGATCTAGATCTCAAATAGTATTTTGATCTAAGAGCAGGGGGAAAGTTCTGAAAGGTTCTAAACAGAAGACAGAGTAAAAAGTTCATTCTGGGCCCAGTGCAGTGACTCAACCCTTGTAATCCTAGTACCCTGAGAGGCTGGGGTGGGGTGGGGTGGGGTGGATTGCATAAGGTCAGGAGTTTGAGACCAACTTGAGCAAGACTGCGACCCTTATTCTACTAAAAATAGAAAAAGTAGCTGGGCACCATGGCTGGTGGCCTGTAGTGCCAGCTACTTGGGAGGCTGAGGTAAGAGGGTCTCTTGAGCCCAATAGATTTAGGTTGCTATGAGCTGTGACTCCACGACATTCTACCCAGGGCACTGAGTGAGACTCTGTCTCAAATAAACACAAGTTCATTCTGGATGCAGTGTGGAGAATGAACTGAAGAGATTGGTTAGAAGAGAGGTAACTGCTGTAATCCTGAAAGAGCTGACATTCTCATCCATCAAAATGGTAGAAAGTAGGGAGGTAGAGAAGTAGATGGATTCAATGACATGATATTTCAGAGAAACAAAGGGAGTAGGAAAAATCAAAGATGAGTCCTGGGGTATATTTTTCATGAAAAACTAAGCAGAATAAATGCCATTTAATGAGAAAGGGAGTGGTGAAGAGGACTAAGTATGTGACCTGAGGATTATTTATATGAATGTATATGTGTACTCTGCCAAGGGAGACAAAATCTCTGTTCTCAGGGAACAAAGGTAAACATGTTTTTTAAAAAGTTATCAATTACATAAAACAATATTAAAAAATTATTTAAAAGTCTTGGTGTCTACAGCTCAGCGGCTAGGGTGCCAGCCACATACACCGGAACTGGTGGGTTCGAACCCAGCCTGGGCCTGCCAAACAACGACAACTAAACTACAACAACAACAACAACAAAAAAAGTCAGGTGTTGTGGTGGGGGCCTGTAGTCCCAGCTATTTGAGAGGCTGAGACAAGAGAATTGCTTAAGCCCAAGAGTTGGAGGTTGCTGTGGGCTGTGATGACACAGCACTCTACCCAGGGCAACATAGTGAGACTCTGTCTCAAAAAAAAAAAAAAAAATTATTAAAAAAAATTTTTCCCCAAAAGGATTCTTCAGAAGAAAGGAAGTTGCCTTATAACTTTTCAAAGTCTTTCATATTAAAGGGCATTCATGCAAATATTTTAATTTATATAAAACATTTTGATAGAGGGAAATTTAATTCAGATTTAGTAATTATTCCTGGGAGTTACAAACAATGATATATTTTAGGGGTCATTATAAATGGACATAGACCAACTGTCTGACAGTGAACTGACCTGGAACCAAAGAAGTCTTTTTAATGCCTCCCTAAATAAAGTAATGCAAATTACACTGTTGACAGTGTAATTATACACCAAATAAATAATTTTTTTTTAAACTGCCCTAATACATATAAATGGTACTTTTGCTTTGTTATAGGATTTCTAGTGAGGCATTAGAAGGGACTCTCAGTAAGTCAACTTTAGGAAAATTGATGTGTTTTGGAAAAATAGTAAATGACTTACAAACTAGTTACAGTAACAACAAAGTAATTAGGCTCAGCACCTGTGGCTCAAGTGGCTAACGCGCTAGCCACATACATCTAAGGTGGCAGGTTTGAATCCAGCCCGGGCCCACCAAACAACAATGATGGCTGCAACCAAAAAATAGCCAGGCATTGTGGCGGGCGCCTATGGTCCCAGCTACTTGGGAGGCAGAGGCAAGAGACTGGCTTGAGCCCAGGAGTTTGAGGTTGCTGTGAATTGTGATGCCACAGCACTCTACCCAGGGCAATAGCTTGAGGCTGTCTCAAAAACCAAAACAAAAAACAACAAAGTAATTATATAAAATGTATGTGAAGATTTTAAATAAATTTGTTTCATAAAATGTAAAAGTGGAAAAAGTAGTATTTCTATTTTATTTATTTATATCCATTGTATACACAATGGAAAGACAGTATTTCTAAATTAATATAAGCAAATATTTGATACATCATCTATCTGGAAGACTGCTGGCTTCTGATCCAGTATGTGTATCAATTATCTTGTCCTTAAGGAATTCTAATTTTATTGGAACAACAATGTGTTCAGGCTGTGTTCTCAGCCTCCTAGGATGCGGTCACATGCTCAGCCTCCTAGGATCTGGTCATATGATGTAAGTAGAAGTGTTGTGTAGGCCTCTCAGAAAGCTCTGTGAATTAAGGGGCTTCCCTGCAGTTGTTTATGTGGAAAATTCTCATCATCCCTAGTTCCATAATGAGGATGTCAACACTGTACATTGAGCCCAGGTCTATCTCCTGCAACCTAAAGTTAGACATTATAGTCACCTATCTGCAATATTGCCACTTGGAAGCACCTCAGATTCAACATGCCTAAAAATGAGCTTATTTTCCTTATTTATTCTTCTGCATTTTCTATGCGTTGAACGGCATAATTGGCCACTCCAGTCAGCCAAGCTAGAAACTTGGGAGTCAGCCCACATGCCCCCCTTCCCTTACTTTCAATATCTTATCAGTCCTTAGCCTTTATCTTTCTGGGCCATAAGGTCTAGCAGACAACTGTCTCCAATTTAGTGTCACTGCTTCCTAACTCAGTCCTGATAACCCATCCTCCACACTTCTGCCAAGATTATCTCAATATTGTAAAATTTAAAGTCTTGCTTAAAACCTTCCAGTGACTCATTGGGTAGGTAAAGCCGAAACTCCTTTGGATGGCATAAGAGGTATTAAAATGTCATTCTATCTCTCTCTCCAACACTATTCCACTATCTGTCAGGCCCTGTCTCAACACTTGTCTTTTGTAAACCCTCCTCTGAGTACCTCAGTCAAAAATGGTCACTTTTTCTTTTGTGCCACCAAAGTATCTCATAGCTATGATATGTCTTAGATTACTTCTCACTCTGCAATGTGTTTTCTGGTCTGTCTCCCTCTCTTTAACTGTGTTTATTTATCTGCACAGATCTAGGAACTAAAGAAATGTTTGCTGGAGAAATGTTTCCTTACTTCCATCCATTTATCACCTCACAAATGAACTTTCAGAACATAACTTGTTTTAAAATTGAAAAGAAAAAGTCAAAATCTGGACGTCTAGTTAAAACAATATCCTTTGTTTAGTTATGAGTTTTGGTAGTAGGAATAGCATGGAATAGAAAGTCAAAAGGCCTGGGTTCTTCCCTTTACTGGGCATTCTTGCACAAATTATTTAACCTTTCTGAATTTTATTTTCTTTAGCTACAAATGGGGGCCGAAACACCAAGCCTACGAGACTATTATAAATATTAGTGATAAATGTCTGAAAAGTGCTAAAAGCTAAATCTGAGTACATGCGTCACCTCAGCGATAGAAAAATACTTTGTAAAGTAATATACAAATGTTGCTAACAATAATAGTACTTATGAGTATTTTTGCTAAATATTTTACATGTAACATCTCATTTAACCTTTATACAACTCATCATGTATTCAGTATTATATTTATATTCAAATACTTACAAAACACTTACTATGTGCCCAGTACTGTGACCACTTTTCAGAAAGATAAATAGAAGCTGAGGAAGGTTAGGGAATTTGCTAAATGTAACATAGCTTGTATCTTGAGAGTTAGAATTTAAACCCAGACCACTAACTATCTTCAAATTAGGAGGAGGATGCAGGTTTTTTT
>NW_003852396.1:6995564-6996710 GCF_000181295.1 Otolemur garnettii | reverse complement strand
GCCCGCCACAACGCCCGGCTATTTTTTGGTTGCAGCCGTCATTGTTGTTTGGCGGGTCTGGGGTGGGGATTCGAACCCGCCACCTTAGGTGTACATGGCTGGCGCCTTAGCCGGTTGAGCTATAGGCGCCGAGCCAGGATGCAGGTTTTGTAGGGTCTCAAGCTTATACAACTTCGGGGGCTCTAAGAATACAAAAATACCTTAGTCTTGAAAATTTTCAAAACACATCACCATGCGTACCTACTGCTGGAATTTCTCAGAGCTCCCTGGAAGGCGCTTCTGGAAGTGGGGAGTGTGAGTCAATGAAAGGCTCCAAAGATTCTTTAGTTTCAAAGTAAATCCCCTTCTGGGCCATACCCTTAAGCACAACACTTCATTTCCTTTCAAGTAATACATGAGTAAAGATAATAATTATATAAATAAATGAGAATACTGTTATCTACTTCATGGGAAAAAATGACAAACAAACATGAAAACCTTGAAAATTAGAAAAAATTGCCTATATTATGGAAATTTGTGGAATTTTATGAATAAATCTTGAAATTTGTCAAAGAACTCTGTATCTATTGAAGAATCAAAATTCTATACCCGCTTCCATGAAATTTTCCCTGATGCCAAAGGGAAATTCTTCATTAGGAAATTTCCCTCCATTCTTATATGCTCTATTATAGCAATTCTTCATTAGGAAATTTCCCTCCATTCTTTTTTTTTTTTTTCTTTTTTTTATTGAACGGTAACTATGTACATTAATGCACTTCTGGGGTCCCTCCATTCTTATATGCTCTATTATAGCAATTATTTTATTGTGTTACATAAAATTGTCTTTAAATCCTTGCTTCCCAAACTGTACATGCCTTGTAATGTGGGATCAAGTGAGATCTCTTCATCTTTTTAATAGCATGCCCTCCCCAGCAAGAACACAGTTCTTATTGAATACTTATTCAACAAATACTTATTGAATAAATAAATCATATTAAAACTTTTACAGTATTCAAAAGTTCAGTTATTTAAAATCTTCATCTTCTTTAAAATGATTAAATTGAGAACTAGTACTGGTATAAATGAAAAATATAAAAAACAATAAAAATCCTGGCTTGGCGCCTGTGGCTCAAGTGGCTAAGGCACCAGCCATACACCTAAGGTGGC
>NW_003852396.1:6994233-6995353 GCF_000181295.1 Otolemur garnettii | reverse complement strand
AACCCAATAAAAATCTAACCATGAATTTTTGAGAAATGTCATTAATGTTACCATCAGTAGCACTATAATCTCAATGTATTATCCTAGGTAAAGGCAAGTAGGCATTTAATCAATTTATCCTCTGTTATGGGCTGAATAGTGTCCTGCCAAAATTCATGTCCTTCTTGAAACCTCAGAGAGTGACCTTAAGGCCAAGCATGGTGATGCAAACCTGTAGTTCATTATTCAGAAGGCTTCAGGTGGGAGGACTGCTAACAGCCAGGACGTGGAGGCTGTAGCGTGCTATAATCATGCTTGAGAAAGCTGCAGCACTCCAGCCTGGGCAGCATAGTAAGACTTCATCTTTTAAAAATAACAGTGACTGAGGGGGCGGTGAGGGCAATTAAAAATAAAAGTGACCTAAATTGGAATTAGGGTTATTGCAGATATAATTAGTTGAGATTATACTATAACAGGGTGAGCCCTTAATTCAATCTGACTAGGGTCCTGATAAGAGATACAGACAGGTGAGGAGAGAAGGCTATGTGGTTCACAGAGGCAGAGATCAAAATGTGGCTACTGCAAACCAAAAAATGCCAAGGATGGCAGGGAAATACTAATACTAGACAGTAGGAAGAAGCAAGAAAGGATTCTCCCCTACCAGTTCAGAGGGATCGTGGCCCTGCCAACACCTTAATTTAGAACTGCTACCCTACAGAGCTCTGAGACAATCCTTCCTAATGTCCCCCCTGCTCCATTTCCATTTATTTTCTTTACCACCTTTATCAATACATGAAATGATCTTTTTTGTCCTTTATTGGCAGCCTTATCACAGTCGTGTAAGATCCTTGAAAGCTGGGCTTTTGTCTTGTTCCTCCTTGTATTTCCAGCACTAGTCAAAATTCCTAGTACAGGACAGGCCCTCTGGAATTGTTTGTGAATGAGTAAATAAACTTAGCTAACTATAAACTACAGCCAATGCATAAAGGATGTGAGTGGCAAAGAATGTGGATAACTTCACAAACCATAGCAATGATTTCCCATTTGATCAACGAGAAAAAAACCCAGAATTGAAAATAACAGGACTAAATTTTACCAAACATACAGGAACGTACACTTTCTTTTTTTTTTTTTTTGAGAC
>NW_003852396.1:6991949-6993399 GCF_000181295.1 Otolemur garnettii | reverse complement strand
AGACTCGCTTGAGCCCAGGAGTTTGGAGGTTTCTGTGAGTTGTGATGCCACAGCACTCTACCCAGGGGGATAGCTTGAGGCTCTGTCTCAAAATATATATATATATATTTGCACCTTTTATTATTTCCAAACTACAAGACGACGACGTCATTAAGGAATGGCGCATTCACAAGCATCTACCTGGGGGAAAGTTAAAAATCAGAAGCGACCCAAGGAGCCCAGCCCGGTACCAACCATAACGAAATCATCCTTCCGATAGGCCTGGAAGGTCTCGTCAAACCCGAACGCCTGCGCCTCGATTCTGCCCAGCATAGACCTGGCCCATAGGAGAAAACCCGGTCAGCCCGTCCGCCCACGGGGTCGGCCCCGCCCCAGGTCCCCGCCGCCCTGAGGTTCACTCAGGACGCGCCGACCCGGCTCCGGCGCCCCAGACGCCCGGCCGCGCCTCCACAACCGCGAAGGCCGGGGCTCCTCTCTCAGGACCCTCGGCCTCTCACCACTGACGGAGCCGGCTGGTGATCTCTGGCGCGCTCAGAGACTGGAACGTCTTCTGAGGAAGGAATCTGAAGTAGTAGCCGCCCAAGTTCCCGGGTTCCCCCGCCGCCATCGCGCCCCCAACTGCGCGGAGCGGCACCGTTTCCATGGAGACGCGGCGGTCGTTTGGTCGGCGCTCGCTTTGAGGGCGGGGCCTCGCGCTGCGGGGCGGGGCCTCGCGCTGGCCGGGACCTAGGGGTCCCCGCCTCCCCGCTGGGCGGAGCGGGGCGTGGCTTTCCCGGGAGCTTGTGCTGCCTGCGTCCCCACTGTCGGCCCCAGCACTCAACTCCGGTTTGGCGGACACCAAAAGGCGGAGTCACGGATGGAAAAAAATTGCCAACCAATACCTGTTGATGTTCACTCAGTACTAATTATTCAGCATGGGTTAATGGCCTAGTCTCAGAGCTGTCATCTCAGATTTACGGTTAGTTAAGTTCGATGACTCAAAGGTTTTTGAAGAAAAGATTATTCTGAATTAATTAGATTTATCTGTTTTGGAAAATAAATGTCTATGTGACTACTTGGGAAACTATTCTGTTTTACCATCTAGCTTTTTTTATTTCTGCAAAAGTAAGGTGACCATATTTTAACATTGGTGAAGTGGGACACCATTGGCGGGGGCGAGGGGGGTGACTTAATTAAAAATTTGGTCTATATGGAGCAACAAAAATTTTCATAGAACACATTAAAAAACATTATGTGTAGTGTTATTTTATTCTTTGGCATATTTCTCATTTGAGTGAATTTTTTTTAGTAGATTGCTGTCGTTGTTTAAAAGGTCACAAAATTTTTTTACAAGAATTTGTTGGGCTCGGCGCCTGTGGCTCAGGCAGCTAAGGCACCAGCCACATACACCTAAGGTGGCAGGTTCGAATCCCCAGCCTGGGCCCGCCAAACAACAATGATGGCTGCAACC
>NW_003852396.1:6984083-6989559 GCF_000181295.1 Otolemur garnettii | reverse complement strand
CACAGGCGCCGAGCCTATTTTTGTTAATTTTATAATGTTAAACTTTAATAATAACAAATAATTGTTGAGAACTGATTATCGAGAACTGCTTATCAAAGTCCGCATTGTTGATCAGTTGTTAGAATTCAACCACCATTGTTTGGACTTAATGAACAATGGCATTTTTTGGCATTGGGAACGACAAAAACATTTTGTAACTGTCTCTCAGACAATACACATCGTACTGTGTGCTAGTACTAATTAAACAAGTGATGTCAACAAATCAGCTATTCAGATAACTTAGGTAAGTAATTATTTATTTCATGAATTTAGCAGACAGTACTCATATTATTTATATTTTATAGTGGCAGGAAAAAGTCTAGCACCGGCCTTGAAAGTGACACTTACAACTTACAAGGTATCATTATTAAAAATATATATTGATAAGGAAAAGGTTAAATCTTGGGCATCAGCAAAAATCACAATAGAGAACAAATGGTTAGAATATTTGTTCAATATTGAACAAATATTTCATCATTTTGAAACAAACCATGTTCCATACAATAATGCATTAAAAATTGTGGGATACGTGCTGTCCTTACCAGGAACTAATGCTGCTACTGAACGTGTTTTTTCTATGATAAATCAAGTGTGGACATCAGGAAAATCACAATTAAGTGTTGAAAGCCATTTTATGTGTGAAATATAATTTAACAAATTCTTGTGAAAAATTTCATGACCTTTTAAACAACGACAGCAATCTACTAAAAAGAATTCACTCAAATGAGAAATATGCCAAAGAATAAAATAATACTATACATAATTCTTTTTAATGTACTATATTTGTAAATTGTACTTACGTTGAAATTTAAAAAAAATATTACAATACTATTTTTGCGTTCTATGAAAATTTCTGTTGCTCTATATAGACCAAATTTTTAATTAAGAACCTCTCCGCCCCCCATCGTCAATGGTGTCTCGCTTTACTAATGTTAAAATCTGGTCACCTGATTGTTGCCATCATTGTTGTTTGACAGACCCAGGCTGGATTTGAACCTGCCAGTTCTGGTGTATGTGGCTGGCGCCTTAGCCGCCTGAGCTACAGGTGCCACCCTATGTTCTTTTTTGTAACTAAAATACTCAATTTTCTGTGAAATTATGGTAATTAAATAAAAATTGATTCTTATTTGGCAAAAAGTTTGCAATCTTATAAGTATAGGTATCTGTAGTTGGGTGCTGCTATTCAAAATGCCTACTAGTCTATGGACTCGTAGCACTGACATCATTTGGGAGCTTGTAAAAATGCAGACTCTTTGGCCTGATCCCAGATGTTATGAATTAGAACAGGACTTTTTAGGTGATTCACATACACATTAAATGAGAAGTGCTGGTTTAGATAATATTCATCCATTGTACATATCAGCTTTCAAGCTATTCTATCCCTGCAACTACCCGGTTGCTCAATTCAGATAGCTGAGACTTATCTGTGACCCCACTTTGTCTCACGTGTCCCCAATCTATCCCCATATCAAATTCATCACTAGATGTTATAATCTCCTAAATGCACATGCAATCTGCCCATTTCTCTCCAGGTTCTGCTGTTCTCACTTTAGTCCAAACCACCACCATTTTTTTGCTTGAACAAGGCTAAGTAAAACTTCCCAATTGGTCTCCCTCTTTCATTCATGATTTTCTGACACTCATTATGAACTTAATAGTTAGATTGAGTTTTTTTTCTCTTTTTTTGCAGCTTTTGGCTGAGGCTGGGTTTGAACCTGCCACCTCCGGCATATGGAGCTGGCACCCTATTCTTTTGAGCCACAGGTGCTGCCCAAGTTTTTTCTTTTTTTTTTTTTTTTTATGGAGACAGAGTCTCACTTTGTTTCCCTCTGTAGAGTGTTGTAGTGTCATAGCTCATAGCAACCTCAAATTCTTGGGCTCAAGCGATTCTCTTGCCTCAGCTTCCCTAGTAGCTGGGACTACAGGTGCCCATCACAAAGCATGGCTATTTTGTTTTTTTCTCTTTTTTTTAGCAGGCCTAGGCCGGATTCAAACCCCGGTGCATGTGGCTGGTGCCCTAACCACTGAGCTATGGGCGTCTAGCCAGTCAGACCGAGTTTTAAAAGATGATAAAGTCTATTATGAAACTACACTGTTCAGAATCCTTTAATAGGTTGCCATGTGAATATAAGGTAAAATACAAAATCCAGTGGCCTACACAGTTTTCCTTTCCAACCTATTTCCTACCTTTTTCCCCAGCTCTCTACTCAAGGATCACTGGTTTGGAAAGAGCCAAGGTCTTTTCCCCTTGGCAAAAGCCTTGGGGTTTAAGGCCTTCTGTCTGGAAATTCTCCTTCCCCCTCCCTCATAGCCTAGCTACTTCCTATGCACCCTTCAAGTTTCAGGTTACAAGTCAATTTTCCAGAGGGACTTTAGATTGCTATGGTGTCACAGCTCACAGCAACCTCCAACTCTTGGGCTTAAGCAACCCTCTTGCCTCAGCTTCCAGCATAGCTGGGACCACAGGCACCCACCATGACACCTGGCTATTAGAGGGGATTTTCTGACCACCAGTCACTATCAGTTTTTCTGGTTATTTTCTCACAGTTTTTCTGCTACTTCTCCCCCACAACCACTTATAACAGTTTGCAATTACTTAAATATTTGTTTTTATAGATCTAATTTTTATCTCCCTGGCTAGCCGATAGTCAGATTCTGAGTATTCTGTTCAACCTTGATTTCTTAGTGGCTGGTATGTAGAAAATTATTGTGTAAATAAATCAATGATTCCAATTTTATTGTTCCATATTACATTATATGTGTGAAAATTAGAAATGATTTGACTAAGTTAGCCAGTTATATTTTTCTTGTAAGCATTAAGTTTAACTACAGGCACACTTGCCACCCAAATATATTTAATTTAAAAGAACTTGAGCTTTAAGGATCATCTTTGAATAAATAACAGCTTATAAATTTAATTTGTAGGTAATTTATGGATAAATTTATAATTCTATTAACTTTTTCACTCTGCCGCTTACATGGGACGGTAGCTTCACCAGTTAAGCACGGTAGTGGCCTGTGCTAACCCTGTGTAAGCAATTAACAAATGTGCTGCCGGTTAAGAGGCCGGTGGTGAAGGAAAGGGTTAAACTAGCCTGCCTTTTTGTCTCTGCCTTTCCTTTAGTACGGGGTGGGGCGGAGGGGCTGGGGCTGTGTGGCCTTATGCCCCCAGGAAGATATAAACAAGTGGAGGCTGGAAAGTGTCTCTGTTCACAGACAAGACTCCTGTCTTTGACATTAATTTAAAGCTTTTTAGGGCTGTCAAGAAAAGCAGTTCCTTTACCTTCCTAATGGCTGGGCTCATTGTTAGTCTTGTTAGTCTTTGGTTTCTATAAAAGTACTTTTTATTGCCAAATCCTGTTTTTGTTTTACACTTATTTAAACGAAGTTTATGAAATGTTACAAAGCAAGGAATCCCAACTTCCTCCTCAAATGAATCGGCCACACCTTCAGCCTGGTGGGGCCTAGGGTGGGGCTTGGGGAAGGCTGAGGCCCAGTGAGGGGCTGCCTATCGCCTGAGATGGAGCTAAAGAGACAAAGTCGGGGGTCTAGGTGGAGAACCCCTACACTGGTGCGTGGAAATACGGCTCTAATGGGAGAGGGGGATGGCTCTCGAGCATTAGATACATATTTTTGTTGGTTTGCTTTTTGTTTTAATCAGGGGTGAACTTGTTTTTAATCCAAGAACTCTTTCAGAGTGCTTGAAAGGCTCATTAAACTTTCACACTAACTTACTGAAGTGGAGTTGTGGTCAAAGTTCCTGCCTGTTCACAGGGATGAGCACTCTCACCTTTCTCTGCCTTTCCTCATCTTCTGAGATGTCCTGCCACATTGTGTTCGTCACATCTGGAACTATGAACACACCTGTCAGGCTCAAGTAGTGAGTGTTCCTTAGTGCCTCTTCTAAGATCAATGTTTACGGAGTTTCTCATTCTGGGAGTTACAGCTGCTTTCAGGCCAGCAGGGGAGTTTTTTCATTTGTGTGTTGCAATGACGGGGAGCTGTGGGGTAGAGGCGGCTCCTAATCCAATCCGACCGGTCTCTGCAGATCCCAGATAACAAATTCTCAAGATACTTTGAATTTATATTTCTTTAGAGAAGGATGAGCTATTGATGATGCCTTAAGAGGTTGTTATGATTTGTAGTAAACAGTTCCTCAGAGAATGCAGTGAGTTTGCTAAATCAGTGCATCATATTCTTTAGCCATACACTGAATAATTACTGGTACACCTTAACATGAAGATTCTAGAAATACGCAAATGTGTGCACCAGCCTTTTTTTTTTTTTGGCTATAGGATCGCAGTTTTCCTGTCCATGTATTTTTTAGTTTTGTAGCTCACTGTGACTGTTTTAATTTGTTAACTGGTTTATTTTTACTGTTTTAAAATAATTTTGTTTGAGTGGTTTATTTTTACTGTTTTAAAATAATTTTGTTTGAGTGAGATGCAAAGGATATGAAGCTGTACATGTGGCACTTTGATTATTTTTCACATCCACTGCTCACCACCCTCCACCGGCTTCACACATAGAATTACTATCTAGAGACTCCCAGGTGTGTCCTGGACCCCATGCTCCAACAAACACACTTACTCTCCGTGGCCGGCCAGCTGACGTGGTGGGTTTTTGAGGATTAATGAGTTGATAGATGGAGCATGTTTAGACTAGTCTCCAGCACAGAAAAAAACAGTCAAATGTTAGCCTTCCTTATTGTTTATTGGGTGCCCAGTATTTGCCAAAGGGCCTTATGAGCTGGAAGGTAAATGAGTTACAAAGCAGTCTTCTAAAAAGCTTGCAATAGAGAAAGGGAGACAGGAAGTGGACACTGTAGCCAGAGTGACTGTTTAAAAAATAATCTGATCACATCCTCAAATCCTTATCAGGCCATTAGTGGCCTGGCTTCCACCTGCCTCTTCAGCCCCACCCTGTACCACTCTTCCCTTTGTTCTCTGAACTCCAGCTACAGTGAGTTGTTTAGTTTTCTAGAATGGAAGCTCCACGGGGGTGGGGGGGTGGGGAGCTGCAGAAGGGGGAAGAACTTTTCTTCTCTCTTTTTTTTAAAAAATTGAATGGTAACTATGTACATTGATGCACTTCTGGGGTACAGTGTGGGGTTTTCACTCACAGTCTGAAACACTTCCATCAAACTGGTTAACATAGCCTTCATGTCATTTTCTTAGTTATTTTAAAACGTTCACATTCTACTCTTAGAAAGATTCACTTGTGCCCTATAAGATAAACCTCAGAAGTGATCCCTCCAATCACCCTCCCTCCCCCTCCCCATATTCTTAGGCTGTTATTAGGTTATAGCTTTCATGTAAAAGGTATAAATTAGTTTCAGAATATGAATGTGTACATTGGATACTTTTTCTTCCATTCCTGTGATACTTTGCTAAGAAGAACATTTTCCAGCTCCATCCATGTGAACATGAAGGACGTA
>NW_003852396.1:6981665-6982761 GCF_000181295.1 Otolemur garnettii | reverse complement strand
CTTTATAGAGATCTTTCACATCCTTTGTTAGGTAAACTCCTAAATATTTCATCTTCTTTGGCACTACTGTGAATGGAATAGAGTCCTTGACTGCTTTCTCAGCTTGGCTGCTATTGGTATATTCCTCTCTTTTTTATTCAGTGATGGAGCCTCAGCACCTAAGATGATGTCTGGCACACAGGAAGGGACCCACACATGTCACCTTTAGCATTTGCTGCTCTCTCTTACTTTAACACACCCACATCTTATCCCCACCAGCTCCCTGCACTGAGCTATTCTCTTCTTGGCTTTTTGCTCATGTTTAATATCACCTCTTTATTGATTCCCTGACCCCCTCAGTGGAATTAAATTTTCATCCTATGTATCTTCTATTACTGTGAGCTCATTAACTTCCAATTATGTATTTAAAACATGCAGAGGATCAGATCTTTATGATATATGAGATATATATATATAATTACTTTATATATTATGATATTTATAATTACTTTATATATTCTCAGGTCCTAGTTTAATTGCTGAGGTTATTGAAAGTTATCAATTTATTAAAGTGACAAATAGCTCTTATGGAAGGTAGAACACGATAAATGCTGCAATGACATTATAGATAAAGTGCTTGAAATTTGGATGAGAAAAGCATTTACAGAGATAAGAATTGGGGAATGTTTAATGGTGGTATAGCTGGGCTTACTGGATGGGTAGGATTTGTAGGTGGTAAGAAATGTCCTTGACAAAATAAATAGGCTGAGCAAAAGCAAAGGAGCGGTGCAGATGCTGTGGTGTGCCACCAGGAATCCCCTCAGGACAGAGGCTGTGGTGTGCCACCAGGAATCCCCTCAGGACAGAGGCTGTGGTGTGCCACCAGGAATCCCCTCAGGACAGAGGCTGTGGTGCCACCAGGAATCCCCTCAGGACGGAGGCTGTGGTGTGCCACCAGGAATCCTCTCAGGACAGAGGCTGTGGTGTGCCACCAGGAATCCCCTCAGGACGGAGGCTGTGGTGTGCCACCAGGAATCCCCTCAGGACGGAGGCTGTGGTGCCACCAGGAATCCCCTCAGGACGGAGGCTGTGGTGCCACCAGGAATCCCCTCAGGAC
>NW_003852396.1:6979450-6981645 GCF_000181295.1 Otolemur garnettii | reverse complement strand
GAATCCCCTCAGGACGGAGGCTGTGGTGCCACCAGGAATCCCCTCAGGACGGAGGCTGTGGTGCCACCAGGAATCCCCTCAGGACGGAGGCTGTGATGCCACCAGGAATACCCTCAGGATGGAGGCTGTGGTGTGCCACCAGGAATCCCCTCAGGACGGAGGCTGTGGTGCCACCAGGAATCCCCTCAGGGCGGGGGCTGTGGTGCCACTAGGAATCCCCTCGGGACAGAGGCTGTGGTGCCTCCATGAATCCCCTTCAGGACTGAGGCACTGATTGAATTGTGGTCTGTGGATGGCTTACACCTAAATTCCTCTCCTGGAACTTCTCACAAACAAAATTTCCTCATCCAATTTCACACTACCTTCCCTAGACGTCCATAATACATTTACTGGACAACATTGCCTCCTTGTCCTCAATCTGGGACATTGAAGACTGAAAAAAATCTCTGCTTCATGGTTCTGATATTTCTTCTCCTGCCTAATCTTACAGTCTTCATTTCCTTAACAGGAGAGCATGCCTTGATAAACCTCCTGTGCACAGATCTCTGCCTCAAAGTCTGTTCTGGTAGAACCCCAATCTATGACAAACAGGCACACCAGATAATTTTTTTAAAGCAATTGAATCTCTTCAGTAAAATTCTTGTTTGAGGGCAGCACCTGTGGCTCAGTGAGTAGGGCGCTGGCCCCATATACTGAGGGTATTAAACCCAGCCCCCGGCCAAACTGCAACAAAAAAATAGCTGGGCGTTGTGGTGGGTGCCGATAGTCCCAGCTACTGGGAGCTGAGGCAAGTGAATCTCCTAAGGCCAAGAGTTGGAGGTTGCTATGAGCTGTGACATAACTGCACTCTACCAAGGGAAACAGAATGAGACTCTGTCTCAAAAGAAAAAAAAAAAAATTCTTGTTTGGGAGCTTCAACTTGTATAGCAGGTGAAAGGAAAGTGGTAGAGTCCTTGCCTGTTTGCTCCCTGGTCTGATGCCAGACAGTTCAGAGAGGTGTCTATGCTCCCTGGGGCTCATTGGAGTACAATCTGAAGACCAGTAAGAAAACCATAAAGTGGCCAGGCACAGCGGCTCACGCCTGTAGTCCTAGCACTTTGAGAGGCTAAGGTGGAAGGATCACTTGAGCTCAGGAGTTCAAGACCAGCTTGGGCAAGAGTGAGACCTCATCACTACAAAAAATGAAAAATTAGCCAGGCTTTGTGGTAAGCACCTGTAGTCCCAACTACTGGAGAGGCTGAGGCAGAAGAATCACTTGAGCCTAGATGAGTTTGCTGTGAGCTAGGCTGATGCCAGTGCACTCGAGCCTGGGTGACAGAGCAAGACCCTATCTCAAACAAAAACCCAAACAAACAAAAAGAGGAAACCACAAAAATTTCCAATGGATGAAAAACATACATATGAATTATGAGACAGTAAAATTACTAGAAGAATATAAATACCATCTACATGCCAACCTTCTAAAACCCTGATTTTGAGCTCTCTCTGAATTTCCAGACTCATATCTCCAAATGTCTCCTTAACATTTTGCATGGGTGCCTAACCAACACCGGCTCTAACAGGGTCCAAACAGGCTACTTCCCACTCCTGCTTCTTTCACCACTTTCTAGTCTTTCCTATCTTTGTTAACATTCTTTATTCTGCCCCATTCTTCATAGTTTGAATATAAGAATGACCTTAGATTCCCATCCTTCTCTATCCTGTACTGCTAATCTACCAGCAGCTTCTATCTACTCTATAGCTAGAACATATTCAAAACCCATTTATCCTTATCTCTCCTACTACCAACTCAAGTACAAGCCTTCATTATTTTTCATTTGGACTTCAAATAATCTAATCGATCTTTCTGATTTCACTGTTGCTTCATTTATAATCTGTTCTCCTCGTAGCACCTTCACAATCTTGTTAAAAGATTTTGCTACTGGGGCAGTGCTTGTGGCTCAAAGGAGTAGGGTGCCAGCTCCATATACTGGAGGTGATGGGTTCAAATCTGACCCTGGCCAAAAACTGCAAAAAAAAAAAAAAAATGCTTCAGAGATTCAAAAGACAAAAAAAGAAAAAGAGAGAGAAAAAAAAAAAAGAAAGAGAAAGATCTAGGCAATAATTGGTAGAATTGATTTTTCCTTGGCTTTTTAAAAAAATTTTTCAGTGAAGTTGGAATGCTTTCAGGATATTTATATCAAAAGAATGAAATG
>NW_003852396.1:6973930-6979430 GCF_000181295.1 Otolemur garnettii | reverse complement strand
AAAATAAAACAAACAAAACAAACAAAAAAATCCTGTCCAATGGATCGTAGAACTTAGTGTAAAAAAAATACATGATTTGAATAGACACTTGTAGAATGGATGGAGATTAAGCTTGCTAAAGAGCATCACATCATTAGACATTCAGGAAATGCCAATTAAGACGACAAAACCACAATGGGGTATTGCCACTCCTTTGCTTAAAATTGTCCAGTGGGTATTAGATCTAAATGTTTAAAAAAGGGGGGTAAAGTAAGGGCAAATGGTCTGAATGGACACATCACCAAAGATGACACATGGATGGTAAACAAACTTGTGGGCAACGCTCTGCATTGTTAGTCATCAGGGAAATGCCAGTTACACTACAAGGAGATGGCATCATTCCTCAGCCTGTCTCACCAGAACTGGAGTTTTTTTTGTTTGCAGTTTTTGGCCGGGGCTGGGTTTGAAGCTACCACCTCTGGCATATGGGACCAGTGCCCTACCCTTTTGAGCCATACGTGCTGCCCAGAAATACAGTTTTTTAACTGACCTCTTAAAAAAAAATTTTTTTTTGTTTTTTTCTTTTTAATTTAATTTTTTTTAGAGACAGAGTCTCACTTTATAGCCCTTGGGAGTGTGCCGTGGTGTCACAGCTCACAGCAACCTCCAGCTCCTGCGTTTGCCTCAGCCTCTGTTTCTATTCTTTTTAAATTTTGTATTCAATTGTTTTAGTTCAAAATTTAAAAAAAAAATTTCTTATTTTATTTATTTATTATTATTATTTTTTTATTGAGTGTGGCCCTTGGTACAGTGCCATGGCATCACAGTTCACAGCAACCTCCAACTCTTGGACTCAAATGATTCTCTTGCCTCAGCCTCCCAAGTAGCTCAGAGCGCAGGCGCCTGCCACAACGCCCGGCTTTTTTTTTTTTTTTTTTTTGTAGAGATGAGGTCTTGCTCTGGCTCAGGCTGGTTTCAACTCTTGAGCTCTGGACAATCCACCCGCCTCGGCCTCCCAGAGTGCTAGGATTATAGGCGTGAGCCACCATGCCCAGCCTGTCTTTCCTCTTTTGCTTCCCAATACACATGGTTGTCTCTGTTAATCTGAGATGGGGAACAGAGTGGAAAAGCACTAGACTGATTTGGAGATCAACATCAGTTCAAGTACTTAATGTATTTGGAAGAATGCTCAGATGTTGAAATAGAAGTCATGGGACTACGCATTCACTTCAGGAATAGCCTGGAACTTATTACAACCTCCCATTGTGTTAACCAGGAAAATACTGATTGGACTCTACCTTGGAAAGAATTGTGTCTGTTTCAACTGTGGACCTTTAAACTTGGCTGATTAAGCAAAGTTTACATAAGTTAAACAAAAGAACAAGATTAGACCACTCCTTGTGATCCATGGGTCAGTTAGCACCCCTCTCCCTGGTTTTTGCTTTCATCACGGCTCTTTACGCTGATTTTAACATCTGTTTCTAGACCATTTAATTTGGAGTTCACTTTGGCTTCTTGAAGTTTAATTTTCTGTTCTTTTGGTTTTGATATTCCTGTGGTTTTGTGAACAATATATTACCACAGTCTGGTGGGAGTGGGTGAGTGGGCGATTCATACCTGCAAAGTTATCTGTGCAGGGATGGAGATAGTTAACTTTGGGATTTTTAAAGTTTAAGATGATGTCTTCAATGCCTTGTATTTTTCAAGGGTCTATGCCTACGTACTTGGTCTCAGCAAAAAGGATTTCTGTGAAAAATATGCAGTATTTAAAAATGTATGTTTGTGAAATGCTTGCAGTTCAGTCTTGATTATATTTTGCAGTTTTATATATATATATGTGTGTGTATGTATATATGTGTGTGTATAGGTATATGTGTGTATATGTATATATGTGTGTGTGTACCTGTATATATGTATATGTGTGTGTATGTATATGTATATATGTGTGTATATATATGTATGTGTATATGTATATGTGTGTATGTATATGTGTATATATATATGTGCATGTGTATATGTATATATGTCTATGTATGGGTATGTATATGTATATATGTATGTGTGTATATGTATGTGTGTGTGTATGTATATATGTATGTGTGTATGTGTGTATGTGTGTGTATATAAAACTGTTTTCCATTTTGTTTCATAAACAAACCTTCTAGGACTTCTTCCAAGTTATTGATGAGAAATGTTGAATGGGGTTGGACAGATACAAAGTCTCTGGCATGACACTAAAACCTTCCATCAGAAGGACAGATCTATTGTTACATGCAGCTGTACTATCTTCTAACTCTCGTTTATCTATTTTGCCTGCAAGAACATTGCAAGATAATTTGTCCAGTGATTTATGGAAAACAAAATCCACTTGGTCTATAGCAATCCTCCTGTCTACTTCAGTCATTTTCAGGCTGTTTTCTTTGAAATCCAGTTTTTTTGAAGTCTCTCAGGGTCTGTTTTGCAGAATGGAGGGGGAGAGTATGGCTTTTCCTTTCTCACTTCAATCAGAGCAGCTCTACCCTTATCTCCTCCCTCCCCTCCCCTCCCCTCTCCCATTCTCCCCTCCCCTCCCCTCCCTTCCTGTTTCTTTCTTTTCTTATTTACCTTCTATGGCAGAGAATCTTACCTGTTTTAGAAGTTAAAATGTTGGGTTAGATTTCCCTTGCCAAGTGGATTCTTTGGCTTGACAATATTTTTTTTTTCAAGATAATTGCCTTTGCTAAAAATAGAGATAAAACACTCATTAAGCTACTAATTCCTTCTGTGTCTGAATCAGCTCATTAGTCATTACAGTTCAGTTGTGTGTCTATAGGCTTTTATCTTGTAAACCTAATTGCAGTTATAATGTGGTTCCAAAAGAAAATTCATTCTGAGTTTCAAGAAGTAGCATTACAAGTGTGTGTTCTGGAGTAGGTTTGCCTGGTTTAGAATTCCAGGTTGCCACCTGACTGCTTGGCTTGGGCAAGTTTCTTAACCTCTCTCTGCTTCACTGCTCTCATCTGCTAAAAGCAAAAAAAATATTCTACCTACAATTATAAGGCTTTGGGGACATTAGATGGGATTGTCACATATTGTGCCTAGCAGAGTGCCTGGCACAAGGTCAGTACTGGATGGTAGTTAGGATTGTTGTGACTTATTCAGAAGCTGCCCATGGCACCACAGTTTACTTCTGAAAATTTATTTAGAGAAGCTTAATTTATGAGGGTTTGACATAGAGTGAGTCCTCACTAGGAGCTGACTGAAGACTTAGCTGGAGCTTTTTTACCTTGCCCTTTATGGGAAAATTGATTTAAATCTATTGTTGGATCCTATGTATTAAATAAACTGTCACTTAGGTGACATTTTTATTTGATTGCTTTAATCTAAAAAAGTATATTAAAATAATTCATTAATGGGAAATTTGAATTTTACCTAAAATTAAATGTATTCTGGAAACTGTGGGAACATAAAAATGATCATTCTTCTTGAAAGTAAGACATTCTCAAAATACTGTAACTAAACAGAAACATTTAAAATCGTTTTAAGATTATTTTAACAAAAGTGTGAACATGATATGTAGATTTTAATACTGCTATAAAGTTTCTGACTCATTACCATAAAAAATCAGCGGGATATATTAGGGGTAGAAGGCTTTAGATATACTCCTGACTTCCAAGTGTCAGAACCATCCCTTTTTGTTTCTATTTCAATTTTCTTTGAAAAAAATTGAAGTATTTTATTTGATGTTTCTTTAGGTATCCATCCAGGCTGAAAGATGAAGTTTTATGAATTATTTAAAAGTTACACAAACTATTTAGAAATCGCTTTGATCGAGAGTATTTGTCAATGAAAGAACTATGGAGGATAAATACTTCAGCAGCGGTTTCTGGGAATATATTACCTTTGTTTATATCTGACTTATCAAAATTGACTGAAATGATTAAAAAATGAATGTCAATGAAATTGCATGTAATTTCTAGTTGGTTTGTCATGGAAATAAACTGGAAAGCGATGGGTTGGCTTTATGAAAGAGGTTGATTTCATCCTCTCCCATTTAAAATGATACTTTTGGCTCATGATTTGTTTGGATTAAAGATCCTCTTGGCTTCCTTGCCATGCACACCTTCCAAGTTTTTTCTTATAATGCTCTTATAGCATTCCATGTCTTTGATGTTATTTTTGCCTTAGCAATCCGTTTGGCAAAAAGTCATTTGAAAACCTTACTCTTGTCAGATAGTAGATACATTTGGAAAGCAGTCTAAGTAACAGACAGTATATTGCATTGGGATAGATCAGCTAGATTCTCCTAGAAATATTGTATCTGCCTGCTAAGCCTGGGGCTTTAATAAATTTTTTAAATCCCATTAATTCTTTCTTTTTTCTCATGCCAAGGAGAAAACAGTCCTACTTCTCTATGTTGATGCAATAGATTTTGTGATAGGTTTTTCTTCTAATCTCTAGCCCTTAAAAAGCTTACATACTCTTTACCATTATCTTAAACTATTGGAACATTTTTTGGGTGGTAATCAATATGTAAAACGTAATATTTTGAATATAGAAATGACACAACAAAAGGAATATGACTCTTACACTTCCTGTGTTCAAATTTGAGGCATGAACTTCAGTGTATTGCCTCTAGCCATCAGTAAAAACTCTATAATTCAGTCATTCATTTCACCATGACTTACTTTTGCTAGGATTGTGTACCTTTTCTTTTTTCTTTTGCTTTGCTTTTGTTTTTTTCTTGTAATCTTACTTTTTCCTTCTGCCCTACATTTCTCAATGCTATTTAAAAAATATTTTTAACCTCTTATGGATTTGTTTTTCTTAGGACAGCTGTAGTGAGATATAATTCATAAACCATCACATTCACCATTATAAAGTCTGTAAAATTCAGTGGAACTGTACAACTATCACCACTATTTAATTCTAGAATATTTTAATAACGCCACACAGAAACTCCAGACCCACTAGCACTCATTTCCTATTTTCCCCTTCTAGCCCTTAGCAAGCACTGATCTATTTTCTCCTCTGTGATTTGCCTATTTGGGACATTTCACATAAATGGAATCATACGGTACATCACCTTTCATGGCAGGCTTCTTCCATGTAGCATAATACTTTCCAGATATGTCCATTTTGTAGCAGGGATCAGAACTTTATTCTTTGTTCTTTCTGAATCAGTTCCATTGTTTGGGTGTACGTAGCACCACGTTTTGCTTTTCTATCAGTTGATGCACATTTAGGTTATTTCTTTTTTTTAGGTATTATAAATATTGCTGCTATAACATTCATGTACAATTTAGATGTGGACATATGTTTTAATTCTCTTAGGTATATATAGATCTAGAAGTGGTCTCTGTTTTTTTTTTTTGAGACAGAATCTTGTTCTGTTATCTAGGCAAGAGTGCAGTGGCATCACATAACTCACTGCAACCTCAAACGCCCAGGCTCCAGCTATCCTCCTGCCTCAGCCTCCAAGTACCTGGGACTACAGGCCTGTGCCACCACACCTGGCTAGTTTTTCCATTTTTTTTTTTTT
>NW_003852396.1:6969541-6973782 GCF_000181295.1 Otolemur garnettii | reverse complement strand
TATTTATTTTTAAATTTTATTTATTTATTTATTGTTTGGGGGCCCGGGCTGGATTCGAACCTGCCACCTTAGGTGTATGTGGCTGGCACCTTAGCCACTTGAGCCACAGGTGCCGAGCCAGTTTTTCCATATTTTGTAGAGACTGAGTCTCACTCTTGCTTAGGCTGGCTTCAAATTCTTGGCCTCAAGCAATTCTCCTACCTCAGACTCCCAGAGTGCTAGGATTATAGATGTGAGCCTGGCCTCATTATTAAAAAAATTTTCATTTCTTCAATTATGAGATGAAATATTTTTACATTCTCATTCACATTTTAGTTTTTCATGAACCACTTATTTATTTAATTGTGGTTTTTTTATTGATTTATAATCATATTCAGATATGATTATAAAATTGTTCAATTTCATTGCCTTTAAAATCATTTTTTTGATTTTTTTTGAGACAGACTCTCAAGCTATCACTCTGGGTAAAGTGCCATGGCATCACAGCTCAAAGCAACCTCCAACTCTTGGGCTCAAGCAATCCTCCTTCCTCAGTTTTTTTTTTTATTTTTAGTAGAGACAGGGTCTCGCTTTTGCTCAGGCTGGTCTCGGAAATTGTGAGTTCAAGCTATCAAGAGTGCTAGGATTATAGGTGTGAGCCACTGCACCCAGCCTATTTTTATTGATTTTTTAAATAATTATTTTGAATTTAAATTTTATCAAGGTTATATATAGCTTAAAAAGAAAATACTTCTGTAAGTCTTATTATGAAATAATTAGCAGTATTTCTTGCTATTCCTTCTGCTAGATATATATACATATATTTTTTGAGATAAGAGTCTCACTCTGTGGCCTTGGGGTTGAGTACCATGGCATCATCATAGTGCACCGCAACCTCAAACTACTCTTGCATTCAAGTGATCTTCTTGCCTAAGCTCCCTGAGTAATAGGCACCCACCACAACACATGGCTACTTCTTCTATTTTTAGTAGAGAGAGGGGTCTTGCTCTTATTCAGATTGGTCTTGAACTCCTGAGTTCAAGTAAGCCACCTGCCTCAGCCTCCCAGAGGGCTAGGATTACAGGTTTGAGCCACTGTGCCTGGCTCCAGATAATAATTTTTTAAATTTTTTTAGCTTTTTCTTTTGTTTTCTACCTCCATATATAATATATAAAAATATTATATATTATGTATAAAATATATATAAAATTTTATATATATATATATTTTGAGACAGAGTCCCACTTTGTCATCCTCAGTAGAGTGCCCTGGCATCATAGCTCTCAGCAATCTCAGACTCTTGGGCTCAAGAGATTATCTTTCCTCAGCCTTCCAAGTAGCTAGGATTACAGGGGCCAGCCACAACACCTGGCTATTTTTTTTTTTTTTAAGAGATGGGGTCTCGTTCCTCTCAGTCTGGTCTTGAACTCCTGGGTTCAAGCCCATCTTGGCCTCTCAGAGTGTTACCTCCATATTTTTAAACAACATTTTTTAAAAAATTTCAGATTAATATGAGGGTACAAACAATTAGGTTACATTGTTTGCATTTGTTAGGTAGAGTCCAAGTTCTAAACAACATTCTTGACATTTGTTCACATTTGACCTATTAACTTCTTACTATTAGGTATTTCTTTATACCATTCGCCACTCTTTTCCACCATACTTCCTTTTCCCCCATTCTCCCAAAGTACTTACCAATGCATTGTAATTTTTAGATTAACATTTGCATAAGGTTTTTCTTTACTATCATCCTGGGGATTTTTGTTGTTTTTTTCTCTTTTCCTGTGTTGGCCCTAAGATGCTCTAAGAACCTACCCTCTGGCTGGGCTGGATCTCAGAACACATCAGCTATGTCCTTGGACATTGTGCTCCCTGGCTGGAGAGCTGCAGAATGCATGCTCGTAGCTGCCACAGCTTGCTTGTTTCTTAGATTTTTTAGTTTTTACTTTTGTATATTACTCTCTTGTTTTGGTAGATCACATCCTCGAGTAGCTTAAAAACATTGTGGACTAAGATTCTGAATCTAATAATCCTTGAATATCTTGCTTTCCTTCGTATATACTCCTTGAGATGGCCGCAGGGCCCTGCAGAGAAGGCCTGCAGGAATCTTCCCAGCATCTATTGGTGGGTATTGCAGAGTCTTCCTGGGTATAGGCCATCTTCTTTATTTAATGGTTCCAGAGTTAAAGATTGGCTCAGGTCTGGAGACTGAGGAAGGCCCTGTGTGACTCTTTATTTATTTATTTTTTTGCAGTTTTTTGGCTGGGGCCGGGTTTGAACCTACCCCATCCAGTATACGGGGCTGGCACCCTACTCCTTTGAGCCACAGGCACTGTCCCCCTGTGACTCTTTATTGGGACCTCTGTCCTCAGCTACCTACTCCTCAATTCCTACCTTTTTTTGGTTGTAGATGTAGGTAGAACCCTCCTGAGGGCCAGCCCTTTTTGCTGTAGTAACTCTGAGTTATGTTAATCATCTCCATAATTCCCTGCCAGGCAAGCCTCCACGGCTGCTTCCTTCACCTTGCTGGTTGTTACAGTAACTGTGACCCCATGGCTCTAGCTATTACCTGCTCTCTCCTACTCTGGGGCTCATCATGTTCATGATTAATGAATCCAGCTCATGAATAAAAGAGATGTAACCTTCTTTCATACCCTCAGCCCTGTCCTATAGAGAAAAGCCACCAGTGCAGTTCCTAGTGATACCAGTGCCCCGTCTACCACCCTTCCCACTTAAGAGCTAGCACTATCTCCATGTGGAAGACCCTTGTGGTGGAGACCTCTCCCCATCATGTAGTTGCCTGCCTCCCTTTTCTCTGCACACAGGTAGATCCTGCCTGTTAAATCCCAGCACAATGCAGCCAGGAAATTGTGGCCCTGCAGGATCTACAAGAAGGACTGGCAGGTGAGAGAGGCACCAGAATTACTAGGGGCCAAGTACTCTCAGCTGCAGTCCAGGGCTGATAGTGGGAGAGGTGAGCACAGCTAACAGTCTGTCCAACCAGAATTCCTGGGGATGTGCATGTAGACGTCACCGTCCCAGGTTGCAGGGCTCTGATGTTAGTGTCACAGATCTGTTCTGCCTGTGTGTTTAAAGCCTCTGCAGCCCCTCACTCCAAGTCCTGATACTGCTCTCCGCAGCGTCCTCTCCCACTGCCAGAAGACGTGCATCTCTTGGGAGGCAGGACCTCCACAGGTGTCTACTGGCTCTTGCATGTGGCCTTTATATTTTTGTTAACTACTCTCAGGTCCTGTTAGCACTCTGAAGGGCTTCAGTTCAACCTGGTAATAACCAGCCACTGTCTTTGCAGGCCAGGCCCCACTTAGATCCTTTAAATGACTAGATTCTTGTGCTGGCAAGCCTATTTTTCTCCAGTGGATCTTTTCCTAGGTAATCACCTATGAAACAGTCAGTAGTTGAGCTGCCAGCTTGTGCCAGGGACAGTCTGTGGCCAACATTCCACTCAGTCTGAGGTTCTTCCTTGCCAGCCAGGGAGTGATCCATTCATCAGTCCCTACATTACAGCCTGCTTTCTTGGACCATTCCTGGTACCAAGTGTGTCAGTTCAGTTCCTCTGAGAAGCAGAGCCCAAGGTGCTATCAGAGGTGCATGAGATTTATTGGTAGGAAACATCCGTGAAGGATGAGGTGGGGCAGGAGAAGTTAGGAAGCCTTGATTCCATGATGTGGGGCGGACACCTGTGAAAAGAGAGAGCGAAGGAGGAAGTAGCTCTGAGAAAGTCTTGCCTAGGCCAGCCAGGCACCTCGGAGGATTAGAGAAGTTTGCAGTTTTTTGGCTGGGGCCGGGTTTGAACCTACCACCTCCAGTATAGAATGCTTTGGGCAAGAATGCTCCGTTTCTAGTGCACCCACAATCTTCAGTCCCTGGAACAGCCCCGGGGAAGCATGGCGTTGGTGTGAGCACTGTGGTGGATGTGGAAGGTCCAGCAGGGAGAGGCTGTTCAGCCAGCATCCTTTTTGACACGGGTTATCTCTTGAAAGGAAATGAGTGGGGCACATCTATCTTTTCTTTTCTCCATTGATTTGTGAGACCTGCTTTGTCACAAGTCAGGTTTCCTTATTTGTGTGAATTTATTTTGTATTCTCTATTCTATTTTATTTTTCTATGTATCCCTGTGCCAATATAGCACATGATCTTACAAAAGCCTGTTTTATTAAGTCTCCTTATTTGATAAGCAAGGGCCTCCATGTTGTTTTTCTTACGCAGGTGTATCATTCTTTTTCTTTTTCTTTTTTTTTTTT
>NW_003852396.1:6957161-6968610 GCF_000181295.1 Otolemur garnettii | reverse complement strand
GGCGCCGAGCCGATACCAAGTCTTAAAATCCAAAGTTGTGGATATACTTCTCTTTACGTTTTTTAAAATGTCTTTTCAATATTTTTTTTCCAGAAAAGTGTTGTGTATCTTTTTAAAGATTCATCATTGGTATTTAAAATTTTGTCATAGTTAATAACATCTTTTCTTTTTCTTGAGACAGAGTCTCACTATGTCACCCTCAGTATAGTACCGTGGCATCACAGTTCACAGCAACCTCCAACTCTTGGGCTTAGGCGATTCTCTTGCTTGTAGCTGGGACTACAGGCGTCCGCCACAACACCCAGCTATTTCTTTTTTGTTGCGGTTGTCATTGTTGTTTAGCTGGCCTGGGCTGGGTCTGAACCCACCAGCCTCTGTGTATGTGGCCGGCGCTGTAACCACCGTGCTATGGGTGCTGTGCAAATAATATCTTTTCTTTTAAAAAAATCACATATTTTGTTTCCTACTGCTGTGTAGTCCTACCTTGAGGCAAAGGGGCCAGTACTGTATAACCCACATCAATCAGGCTTTGGATAAGGGCTGCCCTCAGGGACAGAACATGGCTCTGTGTGAGGAGTCTTTTGGCTGGAGGGCAATGCCCACAGAGTGATTCAGTTGAGAGCTGTCAGCTGCCAACATTCCCATCAGCTGGGTAAAGACACCTCCGTCTTGAAGGGGCAATTTCTATCGTGTGCACCTCAACTGCCACAAAAATGCCTTCCAACAGGTTAAAGAAACTCTCTTGTATTTTTGGTTTTAAAGTAAAATGATCCTGATTGGTTAAAGACCCAGGAGCAGTCCAGCTGTAAGGTATAGGGTATGGGTTTAGTTTCTGGGGCTAATATATTTTTTTTTTTGAGACAGAGTCTCACTATGTTGCCTTGGGTAGAGTGCTGTAGTGTCACAGCTCACAGCAACCTCAAACTCTTGGGCTTAAGTGATTCTCTTGCTTCAGCCTCCTAAGTAGCTGGGACTATAGGCACCTGCCACAACGCCTCGCTATTTTTTTGTTTTTGTTGCAGTTGTCGTTGTTTAGCTGGCCTGGCTGGGTTTGAACCCTCCAGCCTGAATGTATGTGGCCGGTGCCCTACCCACTGAGCTATGGGCGCCGCCCAGCCTGATTGTTTTTTAAATAGACTTTCAAGGAATCCCATTTCAGCCTTACCTTTGCCCCCAATTTTCAGAGCTCCTTGTTGCCTCTCCAGGGCCTGCAGGACAGACTGGCTGGCTTTGGGCCCCCACGGCCAGTAGGGTTTGACTTGCTTGGGTCAGCCCATTAGTTGCTACTTGACCACCCACTTTCTAACAGTTCAAAGTTGTAGCACTGCCTTCCGCTGTTCTCTCTTTTTCTAAATCCTTAATGGTCATTTACGTGGGGTTCCGGGAAGGAGCAGAGGGGAAAGTGTGCTTTCAATTGCTGTTCTTAGCCTGAAAGCTCTCCCATACGCTTTGAACTGGAGATTTATGAAGAAGGGTGAAGGAGGCTGAGTCTGACAGATGCTGTTTCTAATGCCTGAAAGCACTTCCATTCCCATCTTTGTTTGTCCAAGCCATCATTTAGGTCGCATTTTCCAGAAAGCCTGTCTTCATGGCCCAAGTCTGGATTAGATGGCTCTTCTCTACGACCTCATTACAATCCGTGTTCACTACTATTGTAACATTTGTCACACTTTGTTGTAATTGCCTACTTACCAGCCTTTAAGATCTCATAGGCTATAAATTTTTTTATTAGTGGGACAGTATTTGATTTCTACTGGAGTTCCCAGTCCCAAGCACAGAGATAATTTACTCAATAAAGTTTCATTGAGTGCATACACACATAAATCACATAGCTTTGAGCTGATTTCCAACAAATGCAGTAATTTTTTAAAGCTCTCACTTTTCTGTAAAGATTATTATTTTCTTTATTTGCTGGCCTGTGGAAACTCAAAAAGCAAAATAGTTTTATTTCCATGGATATTTAAAAGTACTTAGATTTCATCTTTAATATGGAGAATTTGGAGTAGATCATGTATAAAGTTCTTTCTTACTTTAAAATTCTTGGACAGTTTACTGCCGAAATTAAAAAAAAAATCTAGACATTGTATAAATCTTTTTTTTTTTTTTTTTACAGACAGAGTTTCACTTTATCGCTCTTGGTAGAGTGCTGTAGCATCACAGCCCACAGCAACCTCCAGCTCTTGGGCTTAGGTGATTCTCTTGCCTCAGCCTCCTAAGTAGCTGGGACTACAGGCACCTGCCACAACACCCTGCTATTTTTTTGTTGCTCTTTGTCCGGGGCCGAGTTTGTACCCACCACTCTTAGTATATGGGGTCGGTGCCCTACTCACTGAGCCACAGGTGCTGCCCGACATTGTATAAACCTTAGAGGAAAGGAATTGCATTATGACAGTACTATATATACAGTAAAATGAGAAAAATATTAAAAATGAAAAAGAGATTTTAATGAACTTTTTTTTTTTCTGAGACAGAGTGTCACTATGTTGCCCTTGCTAGAGTGCTGTGGTGTCACAGCCACAGCAACATCAAACTCTTGGGCTTAGGTGATTCTCTTGCCTCAGCCTCCCAAGTAGCTGGGACTACAGGCACCTGCCACAACGCCCAGTTATTTTTGTTGTTGTTGTTGCAGTTGTAGTTATTTAGTAGGCCCCAGGCCGGGTTCCAACCTGCCTGCCTTCATGTATGTGGCCGGTGCCCTAACCACTGAGTGATGGGCACCAAGCCTAATGACCATTTTAGATGTTTCATAAATATTATTTGAGTCATAGTCAAAATTTTAGGAAATATAAGCAATACAACAACTAAGGCAACACTTTAATGTTATGTTTTGTGTATCTAGCTTACTATTATGTATTGTAGTACTCTTAAAAGTGCTTTCTTATTTTGTGTCAGAGCACCAGCCAGTGGAACAAAAGTCAGACTAATGTAGCCACTCCAAGGGAAAGTCCTTGAGAGTTTGTTCCCCTGATATTCATACATAAGAAAAAATAAAGCAAGGTCGCACTTTCTTCCTATTCTGAAGATGGGTCTAGGAGCACCTTTTGGGAATATCTGTGGATAAGGAATGTCCTAGAAGATGCTTTCATGACAAGCAAACATACCCTCCGGTGTGGAAAATCAGCTACAGGGTCTGTAATTCAGGAAATCTGAAAAGGCTTACTTTGAGGGGCATTCTTTCTTCTTTCAAAGGAAACAATCTCATTTGCCCTTAATTTTTTGGATTATCTGATTAAAAAGTTATACATCTATCGATATAGATAATATAAAATATAGAAAAATTTATTAAGAAAAAATTAAAATCACCTAGAACGCTGTTACTGTGAAAAACCACTGCTGATACCCTATTGCATTAATTTCCTGGCCTGCCTGCCTGCTTGTCCTCCCTTCCTCCTTTTTTTTTTTTTTTTTTTTTTGAGACAGTCTGTCTGTCACTCAGTTGCCCTGAGGTTGAATGCCATGCTGTCACAGCTCAAGCAACCTCAAACTCTTGGGCTCAAGCAATTCTCTGGCCTCAGCCTCCCAAGTGGCTGGGACTATGATGCTAGCCACAACGCCCAGCAATTTTTCTTTTATAGGTGAGGTCTCGCTCTGGCTCAGGCTGGTCTCAAACCTGTGAGCTCAGGAAATCCACCTGCCTCGGCCTCCCAGAGTACTAGGAATACAGGCATGAGCCACTGCACCTCTCTTTTTTTGGAGACAAGGCCTTGCTTTATTGCCCAGGCTGGAGTGCAGTGGCATTCATCATAGCTTACTGCAACCTCAAACTCCTGGGTTCTAGGGATCCTTCTGTCTCAGCCTTGTGAGTGGCTAGCTGGACTACAGGCCTGTGCCACCATGGCCAGATAATTTTTGTTTTTTTTGTAGAGACAAGGGACTTGCTGTTGTGTAGGCTGGTTTTGAACTCCTTGTCTCAGCCTACCAAAGGCGAGGATTACGAGTGCCAGCCCATGCCAGGCTGCTTTTGTTTCTGATGTGCATGTTTCCTCCCATAGTGGAGACACTGTAAGTATAGCTCCATATCCCTCTTTTCCCACTTAGCAATTAATTATTGCTATTTCTTTTTTTTTTTTTTTTTTGAGACAGAGCCTCAAGCTGTGACCCTGGGTAGAGTGCTATGGCATCACAGCTCACAGCAACCTCCAACTCCTGGGCTCAAGCGAGTGTCTTGCCTCTGCCTCCCAAGTAGCTGGGACCACAGGCGCCCGCCACAATGCCCCGCTCTTTTTTGGTTGTAGCTGTCGTTGTTTGGCGGCCTGGGCTGGATTTGAACCCGCCACCTTAGGTGTATGTGGCTGGCGCCTTAGCCGCTTGAGCCACAGGCGCCAAGCCTATTTCTTTATTACACATTCCTCAAACACAGTATTTCATCCTATGACTGTACCATGATTTAACAATTTCCCTATTGTCACATAGAATGTTATATTAAGTTTTTACTCGTTGCTAAAGATAATTAAATATCATCATTTTAAGTCTTGTTATGCCTAACTTAATTCAGTATTTAACTCTGAGGAAGAAAAGTAAACATAGGTTTGTAGTAAACACTGGAAATAATATATGTAAAATGTATGTAAATTGAAAAAATATATTTGGTAGGTATAATTATTAATATTAGTGTAGGTAGAATTTTATTTGTGTTATTTATATTTTTGTATTGTTAAACTTAAGCAACCTGCTATTTGAGAAAAAGATCATATCTACTTTCCAAATGGGCTAAATCATGAATCATAGTTTATATGACATATTTGTAAGAATATATTAAAGTAAAACCAGTGGGGTCAGAGATGACGGTGTCAAACTGGGTGGCAAGCTAGTAGTGGATAAAGATATCTTAAAATAAGGTGTCTTTTTTAAAAAATAAAATACAGCAGAATAGAAAAATATTAGAGTGTATCTCTTGGGTTGTTTTGCTATTAAAAAGTGTGAAAGCTACTGGCCAGGGGTCCTCAAACTTTTAAACAGGGGCCAGTTCACTGTCCCTCAGACCGTTGGAGGGCCAGACTACAGGCTCCGGGACAAGTCGGCTGCTAAGCAGGACAGGCAGCAAAACCAGCTGGAAGGCCGGATAAATGTCCTAGGCGGGCTGCATGTGGCCTGCGGGCCCTAGTTTGAGGATGCCTGCTACTGGCATTGACTATGATAGAAAAGTTGATTGTTTATATCACATTTTTTTTTAAAGAATTTCAGGCAAATAAGGGTTTAATGCAAGTTGAGCCAGTTTTGAACTAATTATCACAGACATAAAATTACATTTGAAGAGATTATTGGGTTGTTAATTTACTTTTTTTTTTCTTGCAGTTTTTGGCCAGGGTCAGGCTTGCACCTTCAGTATATGGGGCCAGCGCCCTACTCCTTGAGCCACAAGCGCCACCCTTTGTTAATTTGCTTCTATTTGAGGACCTATTACGTGGTCCCGATGATGAATATGACCTCTTCTGTAACTTGGTGAGAGGGTAAGTTGACAACCCGAGGCCTGGTCCCTGTGTTTCTGGCTTCTGCCTGCCTTTCCAGGCTCACGTGCTGCCCCTCCCCACTCGCAGGCCCGTGCGCTGTCGTCACACTGAGCTCCTCGCAGTCGCTCTGGACACACTAACCTCCCTTCCTCTAACATTGCTTGTGGGCCTTTCCTGGCGAACCCCAGTTTATACCGCAAGCCCTAAGACTCTGACTTGCCCAGACAGAACAAGTATGTGCTTTTTCCACTTCACTCCTTTGCGCTTAACGTCTCTTTTCCCTTTGAAACTGAACTCCTGGTGGACAGGGGATGTGCCATTTATTCATTTATTTATTTTTGTCTAGCTGTGGTACAGTGCCTGGCACAGAGATAGTACTTAAAATATATAAGTAGTCAGTGAATACATAAAAGTGCTCAGAGCAGATGCTATAACAGGATCATTTCCTACATAATCTTCCCGTTGATCCTTCTCCTCTCTCTCATTTTGTGTATATCACTAAAAAGCCGCCCTCCAACCTCCAAGCAAACCCAAGACATTTGACTTGCTGATGGTGGGGGAGAATGAGGCTTTGCTCAATATGCAAGGGAAAGGGAATTTCAGAGGACAATTGAGGTTTTTGTTGTTGTTCTTATTAAATCATAGCTGTGTGCAATAATGTACTTATGGGGTACAATGTGCTGATTTTATATACAATTTGAAATACAACAAACCAGTTAACATAGCCTTCACCACACTTTCTTAATTATTGCGTTAAGACATTTATACTCTACACTTAGTAGATTTGACATGTACCCTTGTAAAATGCACCATAGGTGTGGTCCCATAAATTATCCTCTCTCCACCCATCCTGCCCCCTCTTTTCCCCTCCCCCTCCTCTTTCCCCTTCATCTTGGCCTGTAGTTGGGTTATAGCTTTCATATGAAACTATGGGTGTTTATAAATTGGTTTCATGGTAGGGTTGAATACATTGGATACTTTTCTTCCATTCTTGAAATACTTTACTAAGAAGAATATGTTCTAGCTCCATCCATGTAAACATAAAAGAGGTAAAGTCTCCATCTTTTTAAAGGCCATATAATATTCCATAGTGTTCATATGCCACAATTTATTAATTCATTCATAGGTCTGTGGGCACTTGGGCTTCTTCCATGACTTAGTAATTATGAATTGGGATGCAATAAACATTCTGGTGCAAATATCTTTGTTATAAAGAGATTTTTGGTCTTCTGGATATATACCTACCGTGTTTCCCTGACAATAAGACCTGCCCAAAAAATAAGCCCTAGCAGGATTTCTATGTATTTGTTAAATATAAGCCCTACCCTGATAATAAGACCTAGTGATGGGCATGGCTATGCAGTGTACCTGCATAGCCATGCCATGCATTTCAGCGCAGAGAGGAAGACATCTCCTAAAAATAAGCCCTAGTGTGTCTTCTTGAGAAAAAATAAATAAAAGACAGTGTCTTATTTTCGGGGAGACATGGTAGTAGAGGGATTACAGGATCGAATGGCAGGTCTATTTTTAGATTCCTAAGTGATCTCCAAACTTCTTTCCAAAAGGATCGTATTAGTTTGCATTCCTACCAGCAGTGCAGGATAATTGAGGTTTTCCTGATATTTCTCCCATGATGCCATGGAGGATGATGATCACTTTAGAAATATAATAGCCAAGACTAAATAACCCTTGTTTTTCCACCCCTTCCTATATTAGCAGTATTTACTAGGCCAAACAGGTAAAGTGGTTTGGTTTGCCATTTGGCTAGCAGGTAATGACCCTGATAGCTTCACTATTAAGAAGACAGAGTGCCTAGTACATCCCACTAGTGGTCTACAAAAGCTTAAATGATTTAGTCAGGTTTCAACATGTCCTACGTACTTATGTGGCAAATTAAACAATTCTACATCCAAGTGGCAAATGCATTTATTTAAAAAAGTTTTTGTTATATGTTTATCTTAGTCATGTTTGTAGAAATTAAAAAAATATTTTTAGCTCATTCTAAATCTCATAAATAAGCCTATACTCATTCATCTAGAACACACTGTAACAAGACCCAGTTGTGCTTTATAGGGGTTAAGTCAGCTTTAATGTAAGACAATTTGTTTTGATTCCTGGTTATGTCTTTTCCTACCTTTGTGACTTTGGGTCATTGTTCAAACTTCTAACCCCAGTTCCTTCATTTGAAATATGGACACAACAATAATTCCTCACTGGGTTACTAGGGGGATTAGATGAGATCTTCCACGTAAAGAGCTTGGCACAAAAGTTGGAATATTGTAAACATTCAATAAATGTTAGCTGTTGTTCAAGGAAAAATTCTTTATTGCAAGATAAGATCAATTTTTCTTGCAATATAGACTTTTTTTCTTTCAAATAATCAAACCTAAATAGATTTATTTATCCACTGTGGCAGTTAAGAAGTATTTTTGTCATTTTGATAAGACATAAGCAAATAAGTGCTTATGACCATGAAAACCACTGCAACCTCAAACTCTTGGGCTCAAACGATCTTCTTGCCTCAGCCTCCTGAGTATCTGTGATTACAGGCATACACTGTCATGCCTGGCTAATTTTTAATATTTTTGTAGAGACAGAATCTTGATAAGTTGCTTAGGCTAGTTTCAAACTCCTGGCCTCGAGTGATCCTTCTGCTTAGGCCTCCCAAATTACTGGAATTACAGGTGAGAGCCACCATACTTATCCTTAATACATTTTTAAAAAAACTAATAAATGTATGTTTACTGTTTTATATAATCATAGTGACAATGATATTTGTTCTGAACGATAAAATGGACAAAGCACTTTTTCTAGGATGATTTAATTATTAAAACTCATGACAACAAACAGCTCTGATGGCCATTTAAATATCTTGTTTAAATATCCAGGCTATTTAAATATCCTGTTTCTCCTTAAACTTTCTAACTAATGTTAGTATTAATTCATGGATCTTGCTTGCAAAAATTCTGCGATTTTCTGAAGTTTTTTTTTGGGGGGGGACAGAGTCTCACTCTGACACCCCAGAGTTGAGTGCCTTGGTGTGGTCATAGCTCACAGCAACATCAAACTCTTGGACTCAAGTGATCCTCCTGCCTCAGCTTCCTGAGTATCTGGGACAATAGGCACCCACCACAACACCTGGCGAGTTTTTCTAGTTTCAGTAGAGACGCAGGTCTCATTCTTGCTCAGGCTGGAATTCTGTGATTTTCTAATGTGACTTTTATATTTCCTTCATTTCTTCTACATTTATAAATTGGAGATCTTCTGTAAAGAAGAGTTTTTATTTCTTCTTCATTTGTTTATTCAATCATTTATGTAAGTATGGGCACATATATATTCTTTTATAATTCAATATTGTCATTATTTATTTTATTATTCACATTGTTCCAATGACGGCCATTGGGAGCTCTTTCAGCTTAGTTCCTGTGTCCTTTTGGAATGTCCCCATTTTATTTATTTTTTTACCTAATACATCCTGACTCTAGGTCTACCTTTTATTTTCCCTGTCCCAGCCCTGGAGTCTCTAAAAGCCCTGGTTCCCTTCATTAGAGAATGGTATTTAGAAACCAAGATTTGGGTAGATGAACCTATGTATATACACATCTACATTTCTTTATCCCTTTAACTGTATCTATAATTTAAAAATCATGAATTTTTGCTGATAACTTGAGAGCTCCCAGCTAACTTGAAGTTCCAGTGTCAGCACAGCTAGCAACCCTCCTCTAATGGGAAATGAGGGGAGCAGAGTGTAGCTGTTTATAGTGTCCCTCTCACAGATCCTTCTGTTACTTGCAGACAAACTGATGTCTTGTTGGGGGGATGCTGGGGACCCTTCACACAGGAAACTTGGGGTTAGACAGGCAGACACACTATAACTTGTTTGACCACATCCACTTTGTGGCTGTCACTTCGGTGTTCAACTTTGTGCTCTCCCAGTGTCCTGGGGAAAACCAGCCTGGATTCTTTAGAGGAAAGGTGCAAATTCCATACAGTACCATAATAGGAAATAAGTTCAAAGATTTTTACTTACAGATCCTGGGCAAGGAGGGCAGTCATCTGTGCCCACATCTCACGAGGCGGGAATGAAGAGTAAGATAAGAAGAGGTAACACATACTAGGCGACTATCGGTATGTATGAGGACTAGAGTGTGGGCCAATTTAAGTTCACAGGCAAAGGCCTGAACGGTCCTTGAAAGGGAGAGGCAGGGAAGCTGGAAGCCCAGTCAGCCAGACAATCAGAGATACCTCTGTAAGCTTTTATCTTTGGCCTCTGTCTTGAACTGGTTGGATGTGGTGCGGAACAGGAAACTGTGTCAAGGGTGACTGAATCCTGCTTCTGGTGTGAGAAAGTGAAACGTATGTTCATAATGGGTGCTGAACAACATAAAGTTTTTTTTGTTTTGTTTTTTTTTGAGACAGAGCCTCAAGTTATCCCCCTGGGTAGAGTGCCGTGGCATCACCTCCCACAGCAACCTCCAACTCCTGGGCTCAAGCGAGTTTCCTGCCTCAGCCTCCCAAGTAGCCGGGACCACAGGCACCCGCCACAATGCCTGGCCATTCCCTGATTGCAGCCGTCATTGTTGTTTGGTGGGCTGGGTTGGACTTGAACCCGCCAGCCTAGGTGTACGTGGCTGGAGCCCCAGCCACCTGAGCCAAAGGCGCTGAGCCAACAACATAAAGTTTTAAGAATTCTCTACATACCTCCAACTTCAATCCAGCAGCACAGATTCTATTCTAACATTACCCCTTTCGGGGAAAGACAAACTATAGACAGAAAAACCGGAGCAGCAGTTGCTGGGGGCTGTGCGAGGGAACTCTGGGCAATCAGGGCTGCTCTGCAGGTTACAGTAGTGGTGGATACTCAACTCTAGGCACGTGTCAGCACCTATAGAATTATTTTCCACAAAGAGTAAATTTTACTATATATACAACTAAGAAACATATCAGTAAGGATGTTGGAAGAATGCAACGTGGAGTGCAGATTGTTACAAAGGAATTTCACTGTATTAAATTAGCATCAAATAGGACACTGAAGGGGGTGAGGAAGAAAGGAGCTGACCTTAGCAACTTTGTTTTTATTTCCTTTTCTTTCTCTTTCTTTCTCTCCCTCCCTCCTTTCCTTCCTTCCTTTTATTGAGATAGAGTCTCTCTGTGTTGCTCAGGCTGGAGTGCAGTGGCATAATCATAGCTCATTGCAACTTCCAAGTCTTAGACTTAAGTGATCCTCCTGCTTCAGCCTCCTGAGTAGCTGACTATGGGCATGCACCACCACACTTGGCTAATTTTTCTATTTCTTGTAGAGACAGAGTCTTCGTCTTGCTCATGCTGGTGTTGAATTCTTGGCCTCAAGCTATCCTCCTGCCTTGCCTTCCCAAAGTGCTAGAATTACAGGTGCGGCTCACTATACCACCATACCAGCTTCCTGACCTTAGTAGCTTTGGAAAACGGTGTATTAACTGAATCAGGAAGATTAGAGATGAAAAGAAAGATATACAACACTGTACTTTAGTTGATAAATCTGTTTCTTAGAAGTATATGGATAGAAATTCTGAAACTACTTTCTTGTATACTAGAGTTAAAGTGGTGTATGTATTGTGGCTGATCAGTACCAGGTTTCTCAGTGTTGAAGAAGATACAAATAAACATTTTGGAAATTTTTATATAAAAAAATCTCCAGAGATATAAAAACTAAATTACATTTAGTTACACATTTAGTGAATTATTTTTCTTTAAAAGGACAAATTACATAGAACTAACAACATTTAGTACATTTTATAATCATCAAAATGGATTACATGTGTGGATACAAGGTCTGACAATTAAGTTCCCGAACTTTCCACCATGTGTTTCTGTTGGCAGCACTGTACAACAGCTTGGTAAGGTTTTTTTTTTTTTTAGACAGAGCCTCAAGCTGTCTCCCTGGGTAGAGTGCCATGGCATTACAGCTCACAGCAACCTCCAACTCCTGGGCTCAAGCGAGTCTCCTGCCTCAGCCTCCC
>NW_003852396.1:6927551-6957040 GCF_000181295.1 Otolemur garnettii | reverse complement strand
GGTTGAGCTATAGGCGCCGAGCCGGTAAGGTTTTTTAAGCTTGGTATATCAGTGTGTTCCTGCTGTGTTTGTGGTGACATGTGACAGTGTCTTGCTGAGTGGCATTCATTATTGTTGTATGTTTTTGTGTGCCGTCATCAGAATGTCAGAGCTTGAATTAGAACAATGAGCAAACATTAAATTTCTCGTTAAACTTGGCAAGAGTGGAAATGAAATCAGGGACATATTAGTCCAAGTTTATGGGGATAATGCCATAAAGAAAATGGCAGTGTACAAATGGATTAAACATTTTGCTGAGGGGAGAGAAAGTGTCACTGATGAAGGGAGCTCAGGGCAGTCACTAATGAGCAGAACTGACAAAAACTTTGCAAAAATCCATTGAATTGTGCATCAGAATCGCTGGCTGACCGTGAGAAGCTTGACAGATCAAGGAAACATTAATAGGGAAACAGTTTAGAAAATCTTAACTAGAAATCTTGGCATGAGAAAGTTGTGTATAAAAATGCTCCTGAAAAAGTTCACTGATCAACAAAAGCAAAAGAGACCTTTGGAGAGGCAAGGTGATGTTTTGGGCTGTTATCCCTGGTGATGAATCATGGGTGGACCAATACAACCGGGAAGCAAAGTATCAAAGTGCACAGTGGAAGTCAGACGATTCTCCATGACCAAAAAGTTCTGTCTGCCCAAATCAAGAGTCAAACAGTTAACCAAGTTTACTATTTGGAAGTGCTGAAATGGCTGTCTGAAAAGTGACAAAAACGACCTGAACTTTTTGCCAACCGTGCACGGTTCATGCATCATAACAATGCACCAGCTCACACAGCACTGTCTGTGAGGGAGTTTTTAGCCAATGAACAAATAACTGTATTGGAACACCCTCTCTATTCACCTTATCTGGCCCCCAGTGAGTGTTTTTAACCTGAAGATAAAGGAAATACTGATAGAGAGACATTTTAATGACATTCAGGACATGAGGAGTAATATGAGGATGGTGGCCATTCCAGAGAGTTTCATGGATCTTGCTTGCAACAATTAATTCCATGATTTCCAGAAAATGGGTTCCAAATTGCTGTGAAGAGTGGACTAGGTGCTGGCATTGGTGCATAGCTACCCAAGGGGAGGACTTCAAAGGTGACTGTAATGAAATTGAGAAATGAGGTATGTAGGACTTTTTCTAGGATGAATTCATGAACTAATTGTCATACCGGTATCATATGTATGTATGAGCCACAGGCTATATATAGACCATAGCCTTTTGTAAAATGCTTTGACATTCATAGGAACACAGACACTGCCATTCTTGTGCATTTTATTACCAACATGTATTTAAAATGAGGTCCTAACTGGGCGCGGTGGCTCATGCCTGTGATCCTAGCACTCTGGGAGGTCCAGGTAGGTAGTTTGCCTGCGCTTAGGAGTTCAAGATCAGCCTGAGTGGGAGCAATACCCCATCTCTAAAAAAAAAAAAAAGGTGAGTGTTGTGGCCAGCGCCTGTAGTCCCTGCTATTTGAGAGGCTGAGGCAAGAGGATCATTTGAGTACAAGAGTTTGAGGTTGCTGTGACCTGTGGTGCCACAGCACTCTACTGAGGGCGAGGAAATGAGACTCTGTCCCAATAAAATAAAAAAAAAAACAAATGACGACCTGGTAATCCTGCTTTTAAAGATGACACCTGTCTACATTTCTCTTACCAGTTACTAGAAACTCTGCCTCTCACAATGTGTCTAAACTTTTGGTTATTTGATATCTTCTGCTCAAATGTTTACAATCTCTTGTAATAGGTTTCATAAATTTATTTGCTGAGGAAAGTGATGCTGTCTTTGATTTTCTCTAAATTCACTTCAAATCTGAAAGGGGACTCTTTTATAAGAACATGAAGATTCCATGTGTAAGGGCGTTTTTCTTTATTATATTACTATACATGTTATATGTATTTATTATGTCGTCACTTAGTTTTCACTTTTATAACATGCAAAATGTTATTTTCTTTCAATTTAATTCATCAAGATTTTCATTCTTTGTCTTTTCACTTTTGTGTTTTTTTTTTGCAGTTTTTGGCCGGGGCCAGGTTTGAACCTGCCACCTCCAGTATATGGAGCCAGCACCCTACTCCTCTGAGCCACAGGCGCCGCCCTTCACTTTTGTCTTTTTTGATGAACGCACTCATTAACATTCACATTTCTTTCTGGAGGAGTTATGGCCATATGGCACAAAGATGGTCATGTCATAGTCTCATAAGGGGACAATGTCGTAATGTCTAAGTACTATTAAAACACAAATCTTATCCTGTTTCACCAGCTTACCTTTTCCCTCTTATCTTGACTTTGGATTTTAACAGTTTTCAACTAGCCTTTGTTAGTAGACGGATCCTTGGGACACAAGTAAAAGGTATTAAGGTTAGAGGTATTAACTGTGAAGTTGGCATGGCATGCTGGCTGCTGCTGTATACACATATACTCCTGTACAATTATAAATCCTTGCTTTTTTTATGTTAATAAGTTTTTATCTGATGTGCTAGGAATGCTTCATAAACTACTTGGCATACCCCTTTGGCCTGCTTACCCCCATTAAGATTATAGCTCCCCCATAAAAATTATAGCTCAGGCTCAGTGCCCGTGGCACAGTGGTTATGGTGCTAGCCACACACCAACCCAAGGTGGAGGGTTCAAACCTGGCCTGGGCCAGCTAAACAACTGCAACAAAAAAATAGCTCTGTGTTGTGGTGGGTGCCTGTAGTTGCAGCTACCGGTACTTGGGAGGCTAAGTCAAGAGAATCACTGAAGCCCAAGAGTTTGAGATTGCTGTGAGCTGTGATGTTACAGAACTCTACACAGTGCGACAGCTTGAGACTGTCTCAAAAAAGAAAATCACATCTCAATTCATAATGGTTTTTTTTTTGAGACAGAGTCTCACTGTGTTGCCCTTGGTAGAGTGCTGTGGCATCGCTGCTCATATCAACCTCAATCTGTTGGGCTTAAGTGATTCTCTTGCCTCAGCCTCCCAATAGCTGGGACTACAAGTGCCTGCTACAATGCCCGGCTGTTTTTTTATTGCAGTTGTCATTGTTGTTTTTAGCAGGCTCGGGCTGGGTTTGAACCTGCCTGCCTCGGTGTATGTGGCTGGCCCCCTAACCATTGAATTACAGGTGCCAAGCCATAATGTTTTTTCTTTTCTTTTCTTTTTTGAGACAGAGCCTCAAGCTGTCACCCTGGGTAGAGTGCCGTGGCGTCACAGCTCAAAAGCAACCTCCGACTCCTGGGCTTAAGTGATTCTCTTGCCTCAGCCTCCCAGGTGGCTGGGACTACAGGTGCCCGCCACAACGCCGGCTATTCTTTGGTTGTAGTTGTCATTATTGTTTGGCAGGCCTGGGCTGGATTCGAACCCTCCAGCTCAGGTGTGTGTGGCTGGCGCCTTAGCCGCTTGAGCCACAGGTGCTGAGCCGTTTTTTCTTGATGGCATAAAAACATTCTCAAGATATTTACTAGTAGGGCACCCATTTTTCAGCAGACCTGAATTTGACTCTTGATTGTGACACTGACTGCCTTTCTCACTCTTTCCTGGCTCTCTGTTTCATCTAGGCCTAGAGGCTGGTGCTAAAGTTCTTTTCTTCTTTTCAGTCTCTGAAACAATTTTCACTTGACAAACTTTAAAGGTCTTTTCAGAATTCAGAATGTCACGCCTCTCCCACGTGTTCACATGCTTGTGAAGTGGACACTTTTTACACTGATTTGTGAGTGCTTGCTTATATTTTATATCTCCTTTGCCAGACTATATCTGTCAGAAAAATAAAACCATTATAAGAATTATGGGGGCGGTGCCTGTGGCTCAAAGGAATAGGGTGCAGGCCCCATATGCTGGAGGTGGCGGGTTCAAACCCAGCCCCCGCCAAAAACTGCCACAAAAAAAAAAAAAATTATGGGACTGAGGTATTTATTATAAGATTTACATTTAACCAAATATGGGAGGAGCTGGGAAAATGAAGATCTGAAGGGGGAGAACCAGAAGATGAGTGTGCATGGGGCAAAGTATCTAGGATGTTCCCTGAGGGATGCCAGCTGGGATTGGAGAGGCGGTTTCTCCCTGGGCCTCCTGAGGGATGCCAGCTGGGGTCAGAGAGGTGGTTTCTCCCTGGACTGTTGGAGCACTCCTGTGGGCAGGCACATTGAAGTTGGCAGGAGATCTTTTACTTTTCTTCCGACTCCTGACTCGCTTGATGAATGTGCTTCTTATTTAATAGAGAATTAAAGCTAGTAGAAGAGAACCTCCGTGTATTTCTATTGCCATATCTCCAAATCTACCTGCTTTTGAACTCATGTATCTATCTCCCCCCACCGTTCTATGCAAGGTCAACTTCTCCACCAGCACTACAGCCTAACCCCTCTTACCTACACACGGACTTTGCTTCTATAAATATGGTTCTCATGAATAATTTTTAATTGCATACAGTGGTGCTATCTGTAATAAAGACTCTGTCTCCGTCTCCTTTTTTGATATTTTTTACTGCTAACAGCTTTAAGGCTCCTCCCCCTTTTCTTCCCTCTGCCGCATATTTGAGCATGCTAATAAGAAAGTGCTTTGTCCTTTGTCCCTCACAGGTGATTCAAGTCAGGAGATGCAAGCCCCAGTCTGCACATAGAACTCCTCCACCTGGCCCCACTCCCCAGCCACAATAAAAACCCCAGCTGGTCTCCTTTCCTTTTCCAGTTTCTCAAGCCATTTCAGCTCTGTTTGGGAGGCTGTCCCCAGAAAGCCCAATTATGTCAGTAATGAAACTTCTCCTGCCTCTTGGTAATGTGTGTGGCATCATCAGTCTCCACGTTGGAACTAAAGTTTGGGTGGGGGTCCATCTGCTTCTGAACCATTATCTCTCATCTTGAAATATGCATTAGCTGGGATCGAAGTTAGATTGTGTCAACATAAATTAAAAATAAAAGTGGCCTAAACAAGTTAGTTTATCTCTTGTTCATGTGATTCTGCTCTGTAACGTCTTCAGGGTTCAGGTTTTGTCTTATTTCTTCTCCACCAGTCCCAGCTGTGAGTTGCGATGACTGGTGCAGGGAGGCACTGTCATTCCAGCCAGCAGGGAGAGGGAAGAGGCAGAGAGGGGAAAAAGAGGGCCTTCTCCTCCTTAAGGGTACAATTCCAAACTCAAGTCATAGAGCCATTTTTTAGCTCTGAGAGAGGCTGGGTAACATCATTTTTAACCTGGTGGCTAGGTACCTGTAAAGCAGATTTTGTTACTCAGGAAAAGGGGGAGAAAACATTAGAGGACAAGTAGCAGTCTGTGTTCCCAGATCTTCCCTTGACTCTCTGTCCCTGTGGCATGTGGAATAGTGCCCCTGTCCATGTCTAGTTCCTAATCCCAGAACCCGTGAATCTAGGAGGTTACATGGCAAAGGGAATTAAGGTTGCCAATGGAATTAAGTTCTCTAGTCAGGGATCTTAAGACAGATATCCAGGATTATCCAGGGGGGCAGAACTTGTCATAAGGGTCCTCAAAAGGGGAAGAGGGAGGCAGAAAAGGATATCAAAGAGATGTGTTGTTGGGATTTGACCCACCATTGCTGGCTTTAAAGGGGAAGGAAATGAGTGGTGAGCCCTGGACTGTGGGTGGCCTCTTAGGGCCAGGAAGCAAATCCTCCTCTGGAGCTTCCACAAGGGGACATCGCCCTACCTGCATTTTGATTTTAGTCCAGTGAAACTAGTGTCAGGCTTGTAACCTCCAAAATTCTAAGATAATAAATTTGTATTTAAATTTTTTTTAAGAATTTGTATTTGATTTTTTTAAAGTTTGTGATTATTTTCATAAAGCAATAGGAAATCAATTGATTTTGTACTAGAAATAGGGTAGTCCTGTAATAAATGGCTTTGGAATTGGGCAGTGGGCGGACGCTGAAAGAATTTTGGGGAGCATGGTAGGAAAAATCTAGATTGCCTTGAACAGGCTGGTAGAAATATGGATGTTCATAATTCTGTCCTCATCTACCTCTGCAGAAGCCGGAAAGTAAGGATATGATTATTTTGGAGGAGCCTAGTGAGGACTCAGGAGTAGAGAGCAGGTTAGAGAAACCATATATCATTCTGGAGAATACTTAAGTCGTCACAAATAGACTGTTGGTAGAAATATGGATGTAAAAGATGCTGCTGCTGAAACTCAGAAGGAAATGGGGAACATGTTACTGGGAACTTGAGCAAAAGGATCCTTGCTGTAAAGTGGCAGAAAACTTAGCAGAGTTTTATCCTGCAGTTATGTGGAATGCGGAACGTATAAACGATGAAATCGGACATTTGGCTGAGGATATTTCCAAGCAAAGTATTGGAGGTGCAGCCTGGTTTCTTCTTGATGCTTCTAATAAAACGCCACAGGAAAGAGATAGATTGAGGGAAGAACTTTGAAATAAAAGGAAATATAACTTGATGATTTAAGAAATTCCCAGCCTGACAAGATTGCAAAGATGCTAAAATTGAAATTCACTGTCAGGCTAGACAAAGGCAATGGTGCAGCTACATGAAATTTTGCTAATACCACAGAAAGATCAAAAGGTCAGAATGTTCAGGCACAAACTTTCCATAAGAAGGGTAAGCATGTGGCTCACATGTCCTCATCGACCTCTGTGGAAGCCAGGAAGTAGGGACATGATTATTTTGGAGGAGCCTCTTGTCTAATGAACTGAATTCCTGTAACATACATGAGATGTACATGAGGTTTATGAAAATTTTAGATCAGCGGAAGAAACACTGTCAGCTTGAACTGAGGAGAGAGTGTGAAATGCAAGCAGGTTCTGTGATAAACTTCTACAGGCAGGTAGCAGACTAATAAAACTATTCCTCTGCGAACATGTGCCACTATTTAGGAGAAAGAAAGGACAGCCCAAGCAGTCAGGCAGAGGGTGGGGCCTTCAATAATAGAGAACCATTCCCAGAGCTTAAACCTAATGAGCTTGAGGGAACTTTGACATTTATTGGCACTGGTGACTCCCCTTTTCTTTACATTATGTCCCCCTTGAATGCAGATGTCCATAACTGTTAGTTATCCTATGCCTGTCTCACCACTATATTTTGGGAGCAGGCAAACTGATTCTTGAGTTTTACAGGTTCACAGATGAAGAGGAATTTTGCCCCAGGATGGATTATACTAAATAGCTTCACTGACATCTGGTTTGTTTGTTTATTTATTATAAAAAAAATTTTTTTTTTTGAGACAGAGTCTTGCTCTATTGCCCTGGCTAGAGTGCAGTGGCATCATCATAGCTCAAACTCCAAGGCTCAAGGGATCCTCCTGCCTCAGCCTCCCAAGTAGCTGGGACTACAGGTGCATATCTGGCCAATTTTTTCTATTTTTAGTAGAGACAGGGTCTTACTCTTGTTCAGGCTGGTCTTGAATTCCTGAGCTCAAGCAATCTTCCCGCTTTGGCCTCCCAGAGTGCTAGGATCACAGCCATGTGCATCGTGCCTGGACCATATCTGGTTTAGATGATGAAATTTAGGACTTTTGATCTGATGATACTTATTTTTCAGTTACTTATTATTATATTATTTAGAGATAGGGTCTCACTCTGTCACCCAGGCGAGAGTACAGTGGGCCAATCATAGCTCACTGTAACATCAAACTCCTAGGCTCAAGTGAAGCTGCTTCAGCTTTTCCAGTGGCTGAGACTAGGTGTGCACTACCATGCCTGGTTAAGTTTTTAAAAAAATCTTTTGTACAGATGGGAGGCTCACTAAGTTGCCCACCTCTGGCCTCAAGTGATCCTCTCACTTTGCTCTCCCAAACTGCTAGATTAAAAGCATAAATCACTGTATCTGGCTATTGATCTGATGATATTTAGATAAAAATTTTGACTTTGAATTGATGGTGTAATGGATGAAGTGAATGTATTTTGTACATGGGATGGACATGTATCTTTGGGGGCCAGAAGGAGGATTATGGCAGATAATAGTCTCCCCAAATGGTCACCTCTTAATCCTCCTAACCCATGAATATGTTACATTAAATAGTATGTTAGTTTCTTATTGTTACTATAAGAGCCACAAACTTTGTGTTCTAAAGCAACTTAAATATGTTAATGTTCTAAAGGTCAGAAATTTGAAATGGGTTTCACTGGGCCAAAATCAAGGTGTTGACAGGGCTGTGTTACTTCTCTAGGTTCAAGGAGAAGATGCTTCCTTGCCTTTTCCTACTTCCAGAGGCCACTGGTATCCCTTGGCTTGTGTTCTTCCTCCTCCTTCAAAGCCAAAGTGTAGCACCTTGACATCTCTGACTGACACTGACTCTCCCACCTTCCTCCTTCAGTTATAAGAACGTTTATGAATACATAAGGCCTACCTGGATAATCCCAAGAAAATGCTATGCATCCCCATCTCAAGATCCTCCAACTTCGTCATATCCAGAGTGAATACCTTTGGTTTGTAAGATGACACATTCACAGAGCCCAGGGAGGAACATGTGGACATCTTCAGGGACCATTATTCTGCTTACTAATTGCATTTTGCCTAACTTTTAAGTATATTACCATAAAGGTATCAATAAATTCCTATTATTATCCTATTGTTATCTTTTTTCCCTACTGTCTTCTGAGCATATTATAGTCAGGTTCTGCCCCAGTATTCCATTGACTACATTTTTGTGAAGCCATCATTGACCTTCAGGAGGCCAAATCTAACAGGTGTTTCTCAGTCTTCATCTAACTCAAATTTATCATCAACTTTTGACCCAACTGATTTCTCTCTCCTGGAAACAATTTCATGCTTGATTTTTTAGAACTCTTCTTTGGCTGCCTTCTCTTCACAGGGGATCTCATTCATTCTCATACTGTAGATAACATTTATACACCGATAATTCTAAGTTATATAAGTTATATGTGCAGCCAGGACCTCCCCTCTGAATTCCAAGATGTGTGTGTGTAACTGTCTATTTAATATCAGTATCACCACATGGATAGCTAAGAGGCATGTTAAAACCCTAGAATGTATTTCAGTACCCACCCGTTTCCTACCTTATATATTCCATCTCCGTAAGTGGTTCCAGTATTCACACAGCTAAGCCAAAAATCTTTGGAATCATCCTTGATTCCTCCTTTTTTTTTTTTTTTTTAACACTTTATATTCAGTCCCTCAGAAAATATGACTTTCAAATGTATTCTGTATTTCACCACTTCTTATTACCACCACCATTATTAATCTGGTCCATGCCATAAACTCTCATTTAGATGACTGTGAAGCTCTTTATAGTCCCCCTCCCTAAATACTTGCCACCTCCTTTTCTCCTCTAATATATTCTCCAGACACCAGACAGAGTGATCCTTTTACAATGATCAAGCATACTCCTGCATGAGGTCCTTTGTACTTATTCCTTGTATGTAGGATGCTAGTCTTTCACTACCACCTAAGTCAGCTCCCTTACTTCCCTCAGATCTCTGCTCAAATGTCTCCTGAGAGACCTTCTGTCTCTCTGACCACTCTGCCTCTGTACCTAAAATAGTAGTCCCATCACTCTCTATCCCCCACCATGCTCTAGTTTTCATTTAGTTCATGTATAGCTAACTGACAGTATATATATATATATATATATACACACACATAATATATATATATACATAATATATATATACATAATACACACATGTACATATATATTTATACACATATTTATATATATAAAAATTTGTTATCTACTAAAATATAAGACATATCATGGCAATTAATTAGTTTTTACCTTCTATTAAATCCCTTACACATAGAGTAGTACCTAACACATAACACAAACTTTATAAATTGAATGATTGAATATTTTCTCTTTATTCATTATTTTGAGCTGCCACTATATGCCCTATTTTAATTCCTAAGGACACAGACATTAATGACTATCTCTACCTTCCAGGAGCTCTTGATCTGAAGAAAGAGAAATATACGTATACAGATAAGTTCAGTTCAGGTACAAAGAACATGATTTGTACAGAGGAGGTAGTAGAGAGGATTATTAAATTTTTAAAAAAGTAGAAAGCTCTACCTGAACAGAATTTAAAAGAATGAAAAGTCTATGAGGCAGATGGGGTGAGGGCACCATTCCGAGGTAAGAGTATAGAGCATGCACGGGCAAACAGGCAGGAAATGTCAGGTTTCATTTGGGGAATTTGATGTAGTTTTGTATATTGGAATAACCGGTATGGTAAAAAAGGTGATAAAGATGATGCTAGGAGGACTCAGAATACATAGCGCCTTAGATACCACGCTACGGAGTGCACATTTTCTCCAGTAGCTAAAAGGGAAGCTATGAAAACTTTTAAGATGGGATTACTATCATAGATTTTTCATTCTGGCCATTTCATTCACACTTTAGATATGTCTGTGGAAGTAAGAAATTCAGGTTAAGGTAGCCTGGATAAAAGCTGGAAGTAAAAATAGTTGAGGGAAAAATAAAGGAGGGAGTTGCGTGTACTTCAGCTGGGAAGGACGCGTTGAGGTTGGCAATCCCTCAAGGACAGTAACCACCATGGCTTCCAGTGCTTTGCCCAAACCTCAGATGCGTGGCCTCTTGGCCAGGCGCCTGCGGATTCATATTGTTGGAGCATTTGTTGTCTCCCTGGGGGTTGCAGTTTTCTATAAGTTTGCTGTGGCTGAACCAAGAAAGAAGGCATATACAGATTTCTACAGAAATTATGATTCTATGAAAGATTTTGAGGCGATGAGGAAGGCTGGTGTCTTTCAGAGCGTAAAATAATTTTGAAATACAAAGAATTTCTTTGGGCTGATTTACATAGACATTTGTCACGGACCTGTGTTCCTGAGCTATGAATATGAGTGATAAATAAACTATTAATAAACTAAAAAAAAATAAAAGGAGGCATGAGGCTGTCATAATTCTATATAAAAATTAAAATAATAAAACTTTAGGCTTTGATTCTATACTTTAACAAGCAGACTTCTAATATAAATATGGTTTCCCAAGTAGGCAGCCCTATAAGGAAAAGAACATATTGATTAGGTGACTCAAGTAATTCAATGGAGATTACAAATTATTTTTTATTTTCACCATTCAGTTCCTTGAGAGTTCTGCTAGTGTGGTCAGCTTTTTAAGAGATGAATCACGCCTGTACAAAGTGATTTATTCTAAACATAGAACTCTTTCTAAACATGCAGAGTTCATAACAAGACCCCTTGGTAACATTTCCAAAGTAAAGAGACCCTGAAAAGACTTAAATAGCTTATGTGTGATGTTGTTAATAATAAAATTTTCATACCACTGTATAAAAATTTCATAGAATTTATTAGGAATTTCAGAAAACAAAACTTTATAACTATAGCTAATACATAATTGCTAACAAAATATTCTTTTTATTTTCAAATAGAATAAACTTATGTTTAGTAGCATGCTTGTTGAAAACCATGAAATATTTCCACTCATTAAAATATATTTATCAATAAAATACATAATAAAGTATATTTTATAGCATAAATGTAAACTAGTCAACTTATCTCTATTACCTATGTTATAATTTACTTTTATTTTATAGTTACAATGTTTTAAATCATTAACAAATGCAGAAATATGACATATTTACAGGAGATCTTAAAAAATAATGATTCTATTTAATAGTTACTGTTATGCTTCATCAGTATTTTCTTTGCAATCTGGATCCAACATCAGGAGAGAGACTGATCCTTGGCTGGGTGCTCTGTAACATAGTTTCAAAATATTTTTTACTATAGTATTCATAGACTTTTGTAGATAGATCTCCATATGGATTATAGATTTTGATAAGACTAAACTCATAATTCAAATTCTCAAATGTTACATACACATCAATCTCAAACAAAGTTGAGTACCACTCTATGTAAGGCATCATACTAATTAGAATAATGTATGTCCTTCACTTCTTGCTATTGGTAAAATATGCCTACAAGATGATTTCTGTCATAATCATCTACCATGTAAATGGTCAAAATTTCATTATTTTATTACAGTAAGCACTTGGAACCCATATAATACCCGAGGGGTAGTTTAACAACATATTTTTGGTTAAAAGGTAAGTTGTTAACAATCACCAAGCTGTGGAAACAACCTAAATGCCCATCAATCCAGGAATGGATTAACAAACTGTGGTATATGTAAGATAGATATGTGTATGTCTATCACAAAATACGATTCTACCATGAAGAGGGGCAGGCTTATATCTTTTATATTAACCTAGATGGAACTGAAACACATTCTTCCTAGTAAAGTTTCACAAGACTGGAAAAACAAGTATCCAATGTACTCAATACTAATATGAAGCCAGTAGACGATCCAATAGATGCCCATACAAGATAAAAACTGATCCAATTCAACATGGGGACAGGAGGAAGGAGGAGGGACAGAGGGGAGGAGGGAGGGGGACTGGTATGCTCCCACTTAATGGGCACAATGTAAGAGTACATGGCTCACCTCCTGGATGTGGGACACAACTACAACAGGGACTCTGCCTAACAAATGCAAACTTTGTAATCTAATGGTTTGTACCCTCACAGTAATCTGAAATTTAAAAGAAAAAGAGGTAAGCTGCTTGGAAGAATAATTATAAAAATGTCATTAAATTTATTTTGCTTTAAAAAGTAAATAAAATGCTGTAAAATGAAAATTCTGCTTCTGAGAGTCATAGTTTGTACATTGAAAATCATAATTTAAGGAGCTGGCAAGTGTCCTGAGGATGTGCGGCAGCCACCCTGTTATACCGGATTCTTTGCGTGTTGTCTCTATTAGAATGCAAATTACTTTTCCTCTTTTTAGTCTGAGAATGACTCAGGCAAAATCTATATAATGAAAAAAGGAACCAACATAACTTCTAAAAAAAGAAAAAGTTAGATTATATGAGTGCCGAAGGGGGAAATTCCAAATTTTGCATAAGACAAAGTTTGGCCTGAAAAAGCCTTTTCAGAAGGATGATAATGGAGACAAGTTCTGAAGAATAAATGGAAGACAGGCAGGTAAGAGAGCAGGTCCTCGGAGACATAGGAGCAGCACGGCCCCTGGGAGCATGAAGGGAGTCCAGGAAGACCCGCTAACTACTCAAGTGCAGAGTTATGAACTGGGCAATGACTGAAGATGAGGCTGGACATGGAGCTCTCAGAGTTTTAATTTGATCTGTTAGGTAAACACTGAAATTGAGTTTCAACAGGAGTATAATATGTTCATATTTGTTTTGAAGAGATTATTCTGGCAATGGTGTTGTGAAAGATGCATTGAAAAGAGCAAACCTAGAAGTTTAGAAATGGTCTGGGTGAGACATGATACATTTTTAAAATTTCAATAGATTAAAGGGGCATAAATGGTTTTTTGATACATGGGTGAATTACATAGTAGTGAAGTCAGGGCTTTTAGTGTCCATTACTAGAAGAGTATACCCATACATGACAGGTAATTTCTGATCCTTCACCCCCTCCCACCACATCCCTTTCAAGTCACCAAAGTCTATTAACTCTGTATGACCATGTGTACCCATGGTTAAGCTCCCACTTATGTCAGTACATGTATTTTTTCCCATTCCTGAGATTCTTCACTTAGAATAATGGTCTTCAGTTCCACCCAAGTTTTTGCTAAAGACATTATTTCATTCTTTTTTATGGTTGAGTAGTATTCCATGGTATTTCCCACTTTTGCTTTATCTACTCATCAGTTGAACACTTAGCTTGAGTCCTTATCTGCAAATGTTAATTATGTGGTGATGAACATATGCATGCATGTGCCTTTTTGATACAATGACCACTTTTACTTGGGTGGATACTCAGTAGTGGGATGCTGGGTTGAACAGTAGGTCTACATTTAGTTCTTTGAGGAGTCTTCCATAGAGGTTGAACTAATGTACATCTCCACCAACAGTGAGTAAGTGTTCCCTTTTCAGTGAATCTGTGCCAACAGCTATTGGTTTTTTTTTACTTTTTAATAAGGGCCATTCTGACAGGGGTAAGGTGGTATCTCCTTGTGGTTTTAATTTGCATTTTCCTGATGATTAGTGATGTTGAGCATTTTTTTCACACGTTTGTTGGCTATCCATATCTCTTCTTTTGAGAAGTATCCACTCATGTATTTTGCCTACTTTTAAAGGGGGTTATTTGATTTTTTTTTTCTTACTAATTTGAGTTCCTTGTAGATTCTGGATACATCCTTTTTCAGATATATAATTTGAGGATATTTCTCTTGTTCTGTAGGTTGTCTATTTACTATGTTACTACTTTTGCTGTTCAGAAACTTTTTAGTTTAATTAAGTTCTATTTATTTGTTTTTATTTTTGTCATATTTGCCTTTGGGTTCTTAGTCAGAAACTCTTTGCCCAGGCCAATTTTCAGAGAGTTTTTTGTAAGTTTTCTTCTAGAATTTTTATGGTGTCAGGTCTTGCACTTAAGTCTTTAATCTATCTTGAGTTGAGTTTTGTGTATGCTGAAATATAGGGCTCTAGCTTCATTCTTCTGCATATAGGTCTCCAATTTTCTCAGTACCACTTGTTGAATAGGCATCCTTTCCTCAGTGTATATTTTTCATCTGCTTTGTCAAAGATCAGTTGGTTGCAGTATATGGTTTTATTTCTGGGTTCTTTTTTCTATTACTATTGATCTATGTGTTTACATTTATGCCAGTAGCACACTGTTTTGATTACTATAGCTTCCCAGTAGAACTTGAAGGTGGGTAATGTGATGCTTCCACATTTTATTTATTTATTTATTTTGCTTAGGGTTACTTTTTCTAGGTCTATGAAATAAGACATTGGTACTTTGTTTGGAATTACATTGAATCTGTAAATCAGTTTGGGCGATGGGGACATTTTAATAATGTTGCTTCTGCCAATCTACGGGCAAGGGATGTCTTCCCATTTGTTTGTGTCATCTTGTAATTTCTTTCATTGGTGTTTGCAGTTCCCCTTGTAGAAATCTTTCACCTCCTCAGTTAAATATATTCCTAAATATTTTATTTTTTTGCAGAAATGACAAGGAGTTCTTGATTTGATTTTCAGTGGCTATTGTTAGTATATAAAAATGCTCCTGATTTATGCACATTAATTTTGTAAACTGAGACTTTACTGAATTGATTTCCCAATTCTAGGTGTCTTTTGGTGATTGTTTAGGGTTTTCCAGATGTGAGATCATATTACTGTCCAACTGAGGGTGGTTTCACCTCTTCTTCTCAGTGATGCCCTTTGTATTTCTTCTCTTACATGGTTGCTCTGGCTAGGACTTCCAATACTTCGTAGAAGAAAAGTGACAAAAGTGGGCTTCCTTCTTTTGTTCCAGTTATTAGAGGAAATGATTTCAATGTTACCCCATTCAGGATGATGTTGGGTGTGGGTCTGTTGTATATGGCTTTTATTATTTTGAGGTGTATTCCTTCTATGCTTAGTTTGTTAAGGTTTTTTATTATGAAGTTTGCTGGATTTTATCAATTTTTTTTGCATCTATTGAGATGAACATATGATATTTGTTTTAAATTCTGTTTATGTGGTGAATCACATTTATTTATTTATTTATTTTTTGGAGACATAGTTTCACTATGTTGCCCTCGGTAGTGTGCTGCCACCATCACAACTCATGGCAACCTCTAACTCACTCTTGGGCTTAAGTGAGTCTCTTGCCTTAGCCTCCCAATTAGCTAAGACTACAGGTGTCTGCCACAATGCCTGGCTATTTTTTTTCCTTTTTGTTACAATTGTCATTGTTGTTTTAGCTGGCCCAGGCCGGATTTGAACCTGCCAGCTTGGGTGTATGTGGTTGGCACCTTACCCACTGAACTACGGGTGCCGCTGAATCACATTTTTGATTTGCATATGTTGAACCATCCTCGCATCCCTAGGATGAAACCAACTTGATTGTGGTGAATCATTATTTTTGATGTGCTGTTGGATTTGGTTTGCTAGTATTTTGTTGACGATCTTTGCATCTATGTCCATGAGGGTTATTGGTCTATAGTTTTCTTTTTCTATTGTGTCTTTTCTTAGCTTTGGTAGCAGAGTGATACTGGCTTCAAAGAATGAGTCAGGGAAGATTGCTTCCTTCTCAATGTAATAGAATAGTTTCAGTAGGACAGGTATCATTTCTTCCTTGTGGGTCTGGTAGAACCTAGCAGTGAATTTGTCTGGTTTTGGGATTTTTTTTTAATTGTTGGGAGTTTTTTTAAAATCAGGATTTAATCTTGATACTCATTATTGGTCTGTTCAAGATTTCTATTATCTTCCTGATTCAAGCTTGAGAGGTTGTGTGTTTCCAAAAATTTATCCATTTCGTCTAGATTTTCTAGTTTGTGAGCATAGATGTGTTGGTAGTAGTATTAAATGATCTTTTATGTTTCTGTGCTATCTGTTGTTAAGAAACAGGATATGGTCTTAAACTAAGACATTATTAGTAGGAATAGAAGGGAGTAGATGGATTTTTTTTTTTTTTTTTTTTTTTTGAGACAGAGTCTCACTCTATGTGACTCTGGGTAGAGTGTCATGGTGACATAGCTCACGGCAACCTCAAACTCTTGGGCTTAAGCAATTCTCTTGCCTCAGCCTCCCAAGTAGCTGGGACTACAGGTGCCTGCCATAATGCCTGGCTATTTTTTTTGTTGCAGTTATCACTGTTGTTTAGCTGGCCTGGGCTGGGATCGAACCTGCTCGCCCAGGTGTATGTGGCTGGCACACTACCCACTGAGCTACAGGTGCTGCCTGGTAGATGGATTTGAGATGTATTTAGTAAGTATAATTACAACGATTTATTGACTAGGGGTACGGAAGAATAAGAAGCCTGGGTAGGCAAATGTTTCTGTCTGGGAAATTTGGTGGATGATGGAGCCATTAATTGACATAAGGTTATAAAAGAAGAAGAAGACGACAATGAACACCTCTGAGACCTTAGGAAAATTACTTGATGGCTATAGCTCAAGAAGATTAAGTAAGAGAATGTTTATTTAATATAAAGATTAAATAAGAGAATTAAATAAGAGATAAGGGAAAACTATTTGGCACAGTACTTTTTAATAGGAGGAACCCAGTAAGTTTCTTCTTTCTAATTATATCTCAATAATGTTCAGTTGTGATTAAAGAGTACTAATTTATTAAATATTAACACTCATTAAAGGGCTTTGGAAGAACTTCAGAAACAAAGGCATTTTTTTGGTGGATTTGACATATCAGAAAAAAAGTTTCAAGTTCAAATAAATCACTACATTTGTACTGTAGTCTGAAAAAGGTAAATAATTTATCTATTCAAAGACCAACTATAAAAAAGTCATAAAATCTGGGCGGTGCCTGTGGCTCAACAAGTAGGGTGCTAGCCCCATACACCAGGAGTGGTGGTTCAAATCCAGCCTCGGCCAAAAATTGCAAAAAAAAGTCATAAACAGTCAAATAATCTCTAAGTATTTAGTATGTGTTAGTTTCTATGCAGCAGATATAGGTAAGTACAGAACAATGTAGGCCTCAAGAATATATAGTAGACCCTTACACAACATAGATTTGAAGTGCTCAGGTTCAATTAGATGTGGAGCTTTCCCAGCAACTATTACACTGAGTGTGCTGCCTCTCCTGCTTCCCCTTTTACTTCCCCCACCGCTGCTACCTCTGAGAGAGCAAGACCAACCCCTCCTCCTCTTTTTCCTCCTCAGCTTACTCAACATGAAGATAAAGAGGACAAAGAACTTCATGATGATCCATTTCCATGTAATGAATAATACCAATATTTTCTCTTCATTATGATTTTCTTAATAACATTTTATTTTTCTAGCTTACTTTATTGTAAGAATATAGTATATGAGATATATAACACATAATATATGTGCTAATTGACTGTTTATGTTATTGGTAAAGATTCCAGTCAATAGTAGGTTATTATTAAAGTTTTAGGGGAGTCAAAAGTTACACATGAATTTTTTGCTACATGGGGAGTTGGTATCCCTAACTCGCACATTGTTCAAGGGTCAACTATAGTTCCAATGAAGATTATTCACTTAGAAAGACAGCTAACAAAAATGTGGACTACAAGTACAAAATCTGAGATGTTGGAGTAATAAGAGGAAAGTGAGAGCATTGTAAATTGGGTTGGTTATGGAAGACTTCATGGAGTGACATTAAGTTGGTGCTTAGATGTGTTAGATTTGGAAAGTAGAGTAAACAAAACCTAAATATTAATGTGCACGAACATATGAAAATCATGAGTAAATATGGAGAAGCAATAAAGTATTACAAACTTCATGGGCAATACAGTAAATGTGCTTGGCTGGAATGTAAGACTCACTGTGTAGTGGTAAGCAAGAGGAGAGGAAGATGGGAATGAAAAGTTTCTTAGATTAATTCCTAATTTTTAGAAGGGAAAGTTACGCTTTGCATGTAAGTTTAATTTAAGCACTTTTGGAAGTGTTAAAATTTTGGGGACAATTTAAAGAAATACGATCAGAACAGTCCCAATAATGCTGCTGCGACCTAGCATGTATTCAGTGTGTGCTAGGTCACAGACACTGTTTTAAGAGTTCTGCATGGATGATTATCTTTTCTTCTTATTTTTTCTGAGACAGAGTCTCACTTTGTGGCCCTGGGTAGAGTGCCATAGCCTCATAGCTCTCAATCATAGCATCATGTAGTGATCCTCTTGCCTCAGCCTCCTGAATAGCTGGATTACAGGCATGTACCACCATGCTTTGCTGATTTTTCTGTTTTTAGTAGAGATGGGGTCTTGCTCTTGGTCAGGCTGGTCTTGAACTCCTGAGTCAAGAGATCCACTTGCCTCAGTCTCTCAGAGTGTTAGGATTACAGGCACAACCCACTGCACCAGTGGGATGATTACCTTATGTAACCCTCACACTTACTCTATGAGGTAGATGGTATTTCATTAAGATGATTTTGAGTACCTAATGAAGGGATGTGGGAAAGGGTGGGTTGCAGATTTTTTTAAAAATTCTTCTGAAATTTAAGACTTGCACTTGCTTTAAGACATGGTAGGGCAGCCGATTTCCTGAGCTATGAGAGACACTGAGAAGGGTCTCCTGTGCCAGAATAGTTCTCTCATCCGGCTGTTAGTGAGTGAAATTCTACTATTACAAGTTCATTACTGATTTTTCCAGATATTGATTTTAAATAATTTAAAGGTTCTAAATGTTTAAAATCATTTATCATTTCTAAAAATTCATGATGAACATCTTAAGGAGAAACCCTAATCAACAAGACTAAGTACTGTTAAGGAAAAGAAACCCAAAGGACAACAGGATGGGGGAAATAAGCAAAAAAAGTGTGCATGTGTTGGAGTGGTATTGGATAATTCTGGATTGGATCCTAGAACAGAGAAAAAATAGCCACAGAAGACATTTTTTTCAGATAACTGGGAAACTTTGAATATAGAATGTGTATCAGATAACAATTCTGTATCAGTATAAATTTCTTTGGTGTGGTAATGGTATTGTGGTTATATAGGAGAAATGTCTTTGTTTATAGAACGTGTATGTTGAAGTATGTGGAAGTACCATGATGTCTGCAATTTACTTTGAAATAGTTCATGAAAATGTATGTTTCTGTGTGTATATGATTGTTTCTCTATTCCCTCCATCCATCCCTCCATTCATTTCCCAGATAAAGGAAATATTGCAAAGTATCAAGAATTGGTGAATCCAAGTGAAGAGTAAAATAACAAAAGAAAAAAGAAAAATAACACAAGGATAAAATATCTAAATCTCCACACAGGATATGGCCACAGAGCAATTTTGATGTCAATTGTTTAAATGGTCAGTTAATAATAATTTAATTTTATACCATTTCCCTGAAAATAAAGAAGATTCTGACTTATGTTAAATGATGTTGTTAAAAATGAGAGAGAATAATATATTTGGAAATAGAGACTGGAGAAAGCTAAAGGTTATCTACTGTCATAAAGTGTAAAAAAGAGGCCTGACATGGTGGCTCACACCTGTAATCCTAGCACTCTGGAAGGCCGAGGCAGGTAGATTGCATGAGATTAGGAGTTTGAGACCAGCCTGTGCAAGAACAGCACTCTATCACTACAAAAACTAGAAAAATTAGCCCTGGGCATGGTGGTGGGCACCTGTAGTCCCAGCTGTTCTGGAGGCTTGGGCAAGAGGATCACTTGAGACCAACTTTGTGAGTTATGATGACACTATGGCACTCAGCCCAGGACTATGAGACTGTCTGAAAAAAAAAAAATGAAAAAAAGGCACACGAAAGTTGTAAGATAAAAATGATTTCAAGCCTACCAGTGGTCCCCAATCCATACTATTCACTTTTTAGATAATAGTTACTCTAGCTATGTAATGACGCAGTGTGCCAGTGTGTACAACAGTATAATTTTTTGATTAGATGACTTCCTATACTGACTAGTATTTACTATTTATGCTCAGTTGTCTATGGCTTGTACACTGTTTTCAAGTTGAGTTGAAATGGACAGAAAGTGATCTTAGGCATTACAGGTATTATCTCACTAAAGTGAAATAAGAATCATCATAGTGAATAATAAACATCAAAAGTAATGTAGCTGATAGAAGACTGGTAGAAAAATTTAGGCACAGAAAAATTATCACTGTAAAAATTACTTAAATTACTAAATTGGTAGAGATGAAAAAATGAGAAAAAAACCTATTTGGTGTGTAAAAAGCATCCAAGCAAAAACAATCTATCAGGAGTTAAAGTAACTGTTGTCAAAAAGTTGTCTAAAAATCAGGGCATCAAAAATGCCAAAGGCCACTTTTGTTCTTGGAGTCATGTATCCAGATGTGAGTAATGAGCTTCCTGAGGGCAGTTCTTCTCTCGGTGTTCTCCCTCAGTGTTCTTCTCTCTCGGTGTTCTCTCTCAGTGTTCTATCTCAGTGTTCTCTGTCAGTGTTCTTCTCTGTCAGTGTTCTCAGTGTTCTTCTCTCTCGGTGTTCTCTCTCAGTGTTCTTCTCTCTCTGTGTTCTCTCTCAGTGTTCTTCTCTCTCAGTGTTCTTTCTCAGTGTTCTTCTCTCTCTGTGTTCTCTCTCAGTGTTCTTCTCTCAGTGTTCTCTCTCAGTGTTCTTCCCTCTCAGTGTTCTCTCTCAGTGTTGTTCTCTCTAGGTGTTCTCTCTCAGTGTTCTCTGTCAGCGTTCTTCTATATCAGTGTTCTCTCTCAATGTTCTTCTATCTTAGTGTTCTTCTCTCTCAGTGTTCTTCTCTCTCGGTGTTCTCTCTCAGTGTTCTTCTCTCTCGGTGTTCTCTCTCAGTGTTCTTTCTGAGTGTTCTTCTCTCTCAGTGTTCTCTCTCAGTGTTCTTCTCTCTTAGTGTTCTCTCTCAGTGTTCTCTCTCAGTGTTCTTTCTGAGTGTTCTTCTCTCTCAATGTTCTCTCTCAGTGTTCTTCTCTTTCAGTGTTCTCTCTCAGTGTTCTTCTCTCTCAGTGTTCTTTTCTCTCAATGTTCTTCTATCTCAGTGTTCTCTCTCAGTGTTCTCTCTCAGTGTTCTTCTATCTCAGTGTTCTCTCTCAATGTTCTTCTATCTTAGTGTTCTCTCTCAGTGTTCTTCTCTCTTGGTGTTCTTTCTCAGTGTTCTTCTCTCTCAGTGTTCTCTCTCGATGTTCTCTCTCAGTGTTCTTCTCTCTTAGTGTTCTCTCTCAGTGTTCTTCTATCTCAGTGTTCTTTACTGCTATGCCCAGAGCCCAGCAGGGCCTTGAAGCCCAGGAAGTCCTTGTGTGACCTACTTTGCTGTCAGGATTTCAGAAGTGAGAGCATATGATGAAACACAACTGGGTGAGGATCTAGTTAATGCTGTAAAAAACCATTTCTTTGTTGAACATTTAAATTGAGAATGGTGACAGTATAGGTAGTATCTTAGTTTAAAGCTATCTTTCTTTTTATAAACTTAATTGTCTCCTGAGCAGCTACAGCCAGATAGTTTCTTCCTTTTGTGGTTTCTTAAGATTGTGCTTCACATAGTCTTATTTGTTTGTATTATTATCCCTGTGTATGTTTTTCTTCCTAGTAGATTGCAAAGTCCTGAATACAATGAGTGTTTTTCAGTTATGTTTATTTTTACCAGAATCTAGTGCAAAACATAGAGATTCAGAATGATACTGTTTAGTTTTTATACTCTTAAGACATAGTGTGGATATGGATCATTACCAAAGTATGTGTCTTTAAAACTTCCCAATTAGGCTACACATCTAAATATAATTATTATTAAAAAGATCTGTGTTTCTCCTTTTATGACTGATAAAATATTCTGGATATAAAATTATTTGTATTCTGACCTTTGAAAATATTTTTAATGAGAGGATATTTGCTTGATTCTAATAAAACATCTTATAATAAAAAAGTTGAGAAAAACTCTAAAAACCAATCTCAAGAAATATTAATATTAATACAGAGCTCTTACCTGTGTTTATATAATATATAATAAAATCATGAAGTTTCCTAAAACAAGGTAAAAAGAGTTTCTTAAAATACTTACCAGAAATGGTACTATTTTTAAAGTATTTCTGATTGATGGATTTTTGCAAATGGTTTCTTGTACATCTGAAATAATTATACCACAATACAAAAATAATTTAGTTACATATATTGAAAGAGAAGAATGACTAATGAATCAAGTATTAAATTCTGATGCGTCAAAATATTCACGATTGAGTAAGAGACGTTTTTTCCATCAACTCCACGAATAGTTTTTATATTAGGTCCAGAAATAGAAGCAATCTGATTAGAAACAATTACATAAAGCTTAGGTTAAAAAGATAATTTTCAGTTCAGAAAATTTCTCTTGACCCATCTTCAAATTCACTGGTTGTTTCCTTAACTGTGTAGTCACTCAAGAGCACATATAAAACATTTTTCATTTCTGTTATAGCGCTTTTACTGCTTACATATCTGTCTCTTTTCTGTAGTTCTCATTTCACTGTGAAATTCTCCATCTTTTTATGCATGTTGTCTGTCTCTCCAGTGTTGTCCATCTTTCCAACTATAACCCTTCAACACTGTTAAATTATCTATGATAGTTCCAGCATCTTTGTCATCTCTGCATCTCATTCATTGATTGTTCGTTTGTTGTGTTTTTTTTTCTCTTGCTTTTTTTGTGTGTCTTGTAACTTTTTTAGAATAGTGAGCATTGAGGTAAATAGTATTTGTACCTGGAAATGGGTATGCCACTTCTTCTGCTAGGCTATTGGTGCGTGTGTGTGTAGTGTGCATGCATAGATGTTCAAAAACTTAAGAAATCTGAGCTGGATTTGGACTTTGTTGTTGTTATACTTACTTGCAGTACATTGCTCATTTCAAATTCATCAAATTTTATTTTGTACTTATGTAGTGATCTTGGAGGGTCACCCTCAGGCCCCTGCAATGTCCTGTCTTACCCCCAGATTTTGGCTTTCTTGTGTAAATGGAAAGGATCTCTCTCTCTGCTTCTAGCTGTCTCCCAGCAGAAGATTTCTATTGGTTGTTACTGATTGGCTTTGTTACTTGATAGTTATTGGCCAGGTGGTGGAAAAGTAAGGGAGATTTTCTGCTGTCCTGGTCTAGGCACTATTGGTCTCTGTTTTTTTTTTTTTTTTAAAGAGAGAATCTCACTTTGTCACCTCTGGTAGAGTGTGATGGTGTCATAGCTCACAGCAACCTCCAAACTCTTGGGCTCAAGTAATTCTCTTGCCTCAGCCTCCCGAGTAGCTGGGACTATAGGTGCCCTCCACAGTGCTGGCTACTTTTAGATGGGATCTTGCTCTAGCTCAGGTTGGTCTTGAACTTGAGCTCAGGAGATCCAGAGTGCTAGGATTATAGGTGTGAGCCACTGTGCCCTGTCCTTTAAACCACATTTAATTTTTATATATGTATTCAAGTTTTTGTCCATTCTATGATTACTGACAATGGTATGTTATGATCTTCCTCCATGATTAGAAATATTTTACATATTTTGAGGATTTGTTTTAAAATGCATATAAAAACATTTTATATACTTATTTTTTTTTTTTTTGAGACAGAGCCTCAAGCTGTCCCCCTGGGTAGAGTGCCGTGGCATTACAGCTCACAGCAACCTCCAACTCCTGGGCTCAAGCGAGTCTCCTGCCTCCACCTCCCAAGTATCTGGGACCACAGGCGCCCACCACAATGCCCGGCTATTTTTTTTTGGTTGCAGCCGTCATTGTTGTTTTGGCGGGTCCAGGCTGGGGATTTGAACCCGCCACCTTAGGTGTACGTGGCTGGAGCCTTAGCCGGTTGAGCTATAGGTGCCGAGCCTATATACTTATTTTGAATTAAAGCTTTGATTATCATAAAGTCATACCTCTTATGTTTAATAATGTTTTCCACTGTAAATAAGCTCTGTCTGATAATATTATACCAAAGTCAACTTTCCTTTTGTTAGAATTTGCTTGGTATGCATTTTCCACCATTTTTGTTTTCAACTTTTTAATATACCTATGATTTAAATATATTGTTTATAAATAGAATATAGTTATAATTTGTAATTTGACAACCTCTGCATTTTAACATAACATTTAATCCATTTACATTTATTGCAAACATGTTTGTATGTCCATCTCATAGTGTTTCTATATCTCTTATCACTTCTATTTTTTCTACTTTGTTATTTTATTTTGAATTAATTTGAAATTTTTTTCTGTGACATTTTCCCTTATATACCAGTGCAGAAGTTGTATTTTATATTTCTACTTCTTACCACAGGTATATTTCAATTATCAACATTAAAATTCAATCTCTATCTTTACCCAATTCCTTAGCAATATAAAAATAGGTCCATTTATGTCCTCTCAACTTATGTACTAATGTTGATAGGTATTTTAATTCTAACATTTTTTTCTTTGGAACATATGCTACTTTATTTATTAGTTTTATATAATGTTTGTTCAAATTTGCCCTCTCAGACTGGCCATCTGAGATTATTTTCTGTCTACTGAAATGCATCTGTTAGAATTTTGTTTAGTAGGAATCTGCTGTTATGTATAACAAAGTCTTTTAGGGTGGTAACTGTGGCTAGGAGTAGGGCACCGGCCCCATATACTGGAGGTGGTGGGTTCAAACCCAGCCCTGGCCAAAAAAAAAAAAAAAAGAACAAAGTCTTTTAGTTTTTATCTGAACGTATTTTTAATTTATGCTCATCCTTTAGAGACATTTTCACTTTTACATATTTACTCTCTTTAGCATGTTGAACATATTATTTAACATCTTCCAATATTTTCAATGTCTTCTGCCTTTTCTGTTGCTGATTAAAATTCATTATGATGTATCTTGGTGGAGATTTTTATTTTTAATTTACCATGTTTGCAATGTGTTGAATTGTTGAATCTGTGGGTTGGTATTGTTAATTAGATTGGGAAAACTGTCAGCCATGATCACTTTAGATAATGACCTCTGGCCTTTCAGACTGTTTCAATCACTTCTCTGTGTCTTCTGAGTGCTGTTTCATATTTTTCATCTCTCTCTCTGTACTTTATTCTGAATAAGTTTCTTTGATTCATATTCTAGTTTATAAACTACTAAATAATTCTCTCTTTAGATGTCTATAATCTGGTGTTTAAACCATCTGCTGAACTTTAAATTTCAATTACTGTATTTTCCATTTCCAGTCATTCTATTTGGGCCCCTTTTCAAATATTCTTGTTCATTCATTATAGTTTCTTACTGTATGATTATATTTTTAAACTTATTTCTGATTACTTTAAAGTATATAAACAGTTATATTCTGTTTTGGGGTTTCTTCTGATTTTTTATGGTGCCTTTTCTCTTTATGGATTACATTATTTATTTTAATTTATTTTAATTTTTTATTGTGGGCTGCTCATTTTCCTTGGATTTCATTTGTGATAATTCTTTGAGACTTGGAATATAGGTAAGTTTCTCCAGAAGAGATATAAATTTGCTTTTCTAGGTATTTTGGGATAGTACCTGTTTAGGTACATTCTAAATTAAATTCATTGCTTGAGGTTTTAAGGACCACTCAGGTAATTTAATTATGGCTACAAATTAGTATGATACTTTACTAGACTATGGTTCTAAATTCTCAGGAATGATTTTTTTCCCATTATCTGCTCAATAATGAAGTTCAAAAAATGTAACTTTAAAAAAAAAATTCTCTCTGCCCCCCCCCCCCTTCTGTGAATATATGTGTAGGGCATTAGCTATTTGGGTGGCACATCCTCCCTATGATGGGAGGCTCTTCTGTAAGATTGCTCATTTTGAGTCGGCCTTAGGTTTTGTCTCCTTCCCCCCTTTTATTTCTGTGAGGCCAGGAAAAGCAAAGCAAAGTTCAACTTCACACCATGAGTTATATATGCTCAGTAAAAAAACAGCTGTAGCACTCTTTATCTTTTTGGCCTCTTATCTAGATTTAGTTCTTGGTCTAAAGAATTTCTTACCTTTTTACTTGCTCATCATAGTATTTAAACTTTTTAAAATTATAAAAATTTATGGTTGTTTTGGTGGATGGTCAGTATAGATACCTAGCCTGTCCATTGCTAAAACAAAAGTCTATTCATATATTCCTACAAGAGAGTTAAGCTTGTCAAACATATTGGCACCATCATAAATATCAGAAGTTGGGTGGAGCCTGCAGCTCAGTGACTAGGGCACTGGCCCCATAAACCGAGGGTGGCAGGTTCGAACCTGGCCCCAGCCAAACTGCACCAACAACAAAAAAAATTGCCGGGCGTTGTGGCAGGTGCCTGTAGTCCAGCTACTCAGGAGGCTGAGGCAAGAGAATCGCCTAAGCCCAACAGCTGGAGATTTCTGTGAGCTGTGACTCTATGGCACTCTACTGAGGGTGACAAAGTAAGACTCTGTCTCTTAAAAAAAAAATTTGTAAAATAAATATCAGAAGTGATATGGTATACTCGAAATAGTATGTATATTCACATATATTCTCAATGTTATGTACTAAATTAATTGATAATCTGTACAATTTTGTATTTTTATTTTCAATTTTTAAATTAAAGTTTAAATTAAAATTGTCTAAGTACAAAATACAATATTTCTTACAGAAGTTGTTCCATACTTACAGTGCAACCTTTCATTGAGATGATTAAGGGACTGTAGAATCTTCTGTTCTTCAGCTGACAGGGTACAGATGTTGAATTGTTGGGTTTTATTTAAAGCCAGATTACGTTTCTGTAACTGCTTGCTATTTATGACAGTTAGAATTTTATCCTCAGGCACTGATGCTTTCATTAGATTTTCAATCATCAGAAACTCAGAGGTACTATCTGAAACTACAGAAAATTTACATCAATGATTCTTTGATCCTTTTCTGTCTTATACATGTACATGTATTCATTTCAGAGAAACCCAATAAATATTCTGTTACTTTGGATTTTATTTGTCAGGATCCTATATCTAGCATTTTTCCATGTTAATTTTTTTTTTTTTTTTTTGAGACAGAGTCTCACTCACCCTTGGTAGAGTGCCATGGTGTCATAGCTCACAGCAACCTCAAACTCCTGGGCTTAAGCAATTCTCTTGCCTCAGCCTCCCAAGTAGCTGGGACTATAGGCATCCACCACAATGCCCAGCTATTTATAGAGATGGGGTCTTGCTCTGGCTCAGGCTGGTCTCTATGAGCTCAGGCAATCATCAGCCTTGGCCTCCCAAGTGCTAGGATTATAGGCGTGAGCCACTGCCCCTGGTCCTCCATGTTAATTTTTAAAAAAGGATATTCAAAATGATGGCAATGAGTCAATAAAAATTCTTAGAGTGTTACCTGGACTAAAGAAAACAATAAATTAAGTTTAGATAATATGGTTTTTGTGTTGTGTATTTGTTATTCATTACTGGTACAAAAAGAAAATGAAGGATGGCTCAGTGCCTGTAGCTCAGTGAGCAAGATGCCAACTACATACACTGAGGCTGGCAGGTTTGAGGCCCGCCTGGGCCTGCCAAACAACAATGACAACTACAACCAAAAACTAGCCAGGTGTTGTGGAGGGCGCCTGTAGTCCCAGCTACTCGGGAGGCTGAGGTAAGAGAATCACTTAAGCCCAAGAATTGGAGGTTGCTGTGAGCTGTGACACCATAGTACTCTATCAAGGGTGACAAAGTGAGACTTTGTCTCAAAAAAAAAAAAAGAAAGTGAAGGAGATTGCCTTTATTATAGCAGTTATAATGAACTATAAATAAAAGAGTTAGTGAAAAGGAACTTAAGGAGCTACTGGGAAATTTGAAGGAGAGATTAGGAAATAAACTCAATTAGATATAAGGAATATATGATCAAAGAAGCTTCAAAATCTTGAGAGAAGGGAAAGATGAGTCAATTAATCAGTTTGTTGCTCATAGAAGAATCAATTTGGAGTTTTCCGCTATCCATTTAAGCAAATTCCAGAAACAACATAAAGGAAAACAATTTTTTAAAATTTCTGTATTGGGAAAAGTTCTTTGAACTTAAAAGTAATGGAGAAATCACCAATAAAAGACTAAAGCGTGTTTATTTAAGGTCAGTCTTCCGTAACAGACTTTATATTTCTGAGGGGCAATATCGAGCATGCCTAAAATATATACATATTTTAAGAAAGGAAAATACTTGAATTAAAATTGTAATAATCAAGTCATGTTTGACTTCCACAATTATAAGAGATAGACAATATGGGATACAGGATAACAAGTGTTATCAGTATATACTGAGTATTACAATTTTAATGTAATTTTTTCCTTTCTTAGAATGTATAAAAAATGTGTATACATTTTCTTAGCACCCCTTGTACATTTATATGTTTGTCCCATAATATACAGGTTGAGTATCCCTTATCCAAAATGTTTCAGATTTGAGATTTTTTAGAATTTTAGAATATTTTCATAGATATATTTTGGGAATGGGATAAACATGAAATTCATTTTTATATGTACCTTATACATAGCCTGAAGGCAATTTTATATAATATTTTTAATCATTTTGTGTATGAAACAAAGTTGTGTATATTGAACTTTCAGAAAGCAAAGGTATTGCTATCTCAGCCCCGCAAGTGGGCCATCTGTGATTGTTAGGCATTACCACCATTCCTGACTCAATTTATATGCCACTGATGAGCACTCATTTTTACACTTACACTTTAGTACTTAACATTAAAAAATATGACATACCACAAACATAGTGGAAAATAATGTGTTCAGGATAACAACTAAGCAGCATAGTAGCATCACTAGAATTTGCAGTTCAACAGCAGCAACAACCAACAAAAGTTAGGCTTTCAGTCTCCATCTATGATGCTGTGTTATTTATTTATTTATTTATTTTCTCTCTCTCTTATTTTTTATTGAATGGTAACTATGTACATTAGTGCACTTCTGGGGTACAGTGTGGGGTTTTCACATGCAATCTGAAATACTTCCATCAAACTGGTCAACATAGCCTTCATGTCATTTTCTCAGTTACTGTTTTAAAACGTTCACATTCTACTCTTAGAAAGATTCACCTGTACCCCTATAAGATAAACCTCAGAAGTGATCCCTCCAAATCCCCTCCCTCCGCCCATTTCTTAGGCTATTTGGTTATAGCTTTCATATAAAAGATATAAATTAGTTTCATAATAGGGGTGTGTACATTGGATA
>NW_003852396.1:6910840-6925620 GCF_000181295.1 Otolemur garnettii | reverse complement strand
TCTTGAGCTCCTAATTCCTTCCTTTCTTCCATTCTGTTAATCTTATTTGCTATCCACATTCTGAACTCGATTTCTGACATCCCAGCCATTTGCTTGTGGATGGGGTCTTCAATTGTGTCTTCCCCATTTTCCCTTGGAGGAGTTGATCTACTCTGGTTATTTGAGTTGCCAGAGTTTTGTTGGTTCCGCCCCATGCTGAGTTTACCTTGTTTGGAGGCCTTATCAGAACCGTTCAGTTGGTGGCTTCTTCTGGTTGCCCAGAGAGACAAGCAGAGCGTGTCTGTTGTCTTCTCCCAGTTCTCAGGTGCTGGAGCAGCCGGGGTGCAGTGGAACAGCAGCAGCTGCACGGGAGTGTGCATGGCCGGATTAGACCTCGTTCAGCCTGCCAGGCGACGGGGGGGTGGGGTGGGGCAGGAAACTGGCAGCAGCCAGATCAGTCCTAGTTCGGCCCCTCTGGGGCTACCGGTGGAACAGGGGAACTGTAGTGGCTAGATCAGTCCTAGTTCAGCACCCTCGAGCAACCAGGAGGTAGGGGAATGGCAGTGGTAGTGCAGGGTACGCAAGCAACCAGATGAGTCCTAATTCAGCCCCACCAGAGTAGCTGGGGGGAAGCGGGGGACTCCTTCACCATCGCCTGTTGGACGCCTGTGGTGCTAGTAAGCCGATCTGTGCCCTCCCAGCACGGGAGCCCAGACTGGGGAACTCCTCTACCACTGTCTGAGGGATGTATGTGGCTCTAGCAAACAGTTCTGGGCCCTCCAAGAGTGGTAGACCCCTCCACCACCACCTTCAGGGCGAGCATGGCTCTAGCAAGCAGTTCTAGGCCCACCCAGCTTGGGACCCTGGAGCGGGGAACTCCTCCCCTGGCCCCTGTGGGGTGTGCGTGTCTCTAGCAAGCTGTTTTAGGTCTACCTGGAATGGAGGACTCCTCTGCCACTGCCTGCGGTACACCTGCGGCACTAGCGAGCAGTTTTGGGCCTGCCCAGAGCAGGATCCTGCTGCCCATGAGGTGTGCGACTCTAGCAAGCAGTTTTGGGCCCGCCCTGCTCCATGAGGGCAAAGAGACCCACTTGGCAAATGGGTTAGTCTGGGAAGGTTAATACCTCCTTCCCCACCTTACACCCAGTCACTTGTAATCCACCAGGTCTGTGACCCTATTCACTCCAGTAGGCCACTGTTCCCGGGGTTTATGACTGGCAAAATCAGCCAGAAATCTGAGCTCGGCAGGGGGGCCTTGAGTGTTTAAATTAGGCTTCTGTTCGGCTAAATTTGTCTGTAAATCAGAGGTTGTATTCAGCTCTTTTGGTTGTATTTTTGGGGTTGCAGCTCTCCTCAGAAAGGTTGAAGTGCACGCTTCAATCTTCTCAGTTGGCTCTACTCCAAACCATCAGCTAACTTGCTAAACTTCTGTCCTTTAAGCCTCCTTCTGGACTAGAGCTTCTGTAAAAAGCTGGCTGCAGTCCGCCATCTTGAGTAGAGTGCTATGGCTTCACTGCTTACAGCAACCTCCAACTCCTGGGCTCAAGCGAGTCTCCTGCCTCCGCTTCCCAAGTAGCTGGGACCACAGGTGCCCACCACAATACCTGGCTATTTTTTGGTTGCAGCCATTATTGTTGTTTTGGCGGGTCCGGGCTGGTGCATGTGGCTGGTGCCTTAGCTGCTTAAGCCACAGGCGCCGAGCCCAGAGTCTCACTTTGTTACCCTTGATAGAATGCTGTGGTGTCACAGGTCAGAGCAACCTCCAGCTCTTGGCTTAGGTGATTCTTTTGCTTCAGCCTCCCGAGTAGCTAGGATTATAGGCACCAGCCACAACCTGGCTATTTATGATGCTGTGTTTTGATTAAAAGGTTACTGTATACTATATATATATACATATATATGTATATATATATATATATGTACACGTACACACACACACACACACATATATATACACACACACACTTTTTAAAATTTTTTTTGATGAGCAGAAACATCAGAAGCAGTTCTTGGAATAGGAATGGGTCTTCTAGGGTTGAGGAGGCATTCTTCTGGGTGACTTTCCTAAATGTTTCCTTCACAGTCATCTGCCTCATTAATAATGTTTTTTGTCTTAGAAGCCTCTCTTTGAGTTTATAAACTGACATGATTTCTTCTTGTTGTGAACACAAGCTGCTCTAGTCCTTCCAATGCCCATCTCACATTTCATCATGCTGCCTGGAGCACTTTTCCTTTAGTGTTAACAATGTCATCTTCATCATTGCTACTGTCATGATCACCTTGATTTAGAACCATTTCAGCTATTTCATGGTTGGTTAATGAACAACTGGAGCCTCATCGTGCGTGTTAAAAACTTCGTTGACATCCACTTCTTCCAGCTTACTGATGGACTCTAAAGGTACAATTTTTATGCATGTAAGAAGATCAGACATCTTTTTTTTCTCCTTGACCTATAAAAATCCTTCAAAGATACCACTTTTTTTTTTAAGATAGAGTCTCACTATGTTGCCCTGGGTAGAGTGCTGTGGTACTCTCATCATAGCTCACAGCAACTTCAAACTCTTAGGCTTAAGCAGTCCTCTCATCTCAGCTTCCCAAGCAGCTAGGAAGGACTAGGACTAGGACTATAGGCATGTGCCACCATGCCTGGCTACTTTTTCTACTTTTAGTTGAAACGGGGTCTCGCTCTTGCTCAGGCTGGTATCGAACTTCTGAGGTCGAGCAATCCACCTGCCTTGGCCTCCCAGAGTGCTAGGGTTCTAGGCATGAATGACCAGGCCTGGACCAAAGACACCACTCAGTTCATCATCATCACTGAACACAGTTACCTGTCAGAGGTTGTGCAAGGCATGTATAGCTTGCCATGTATAACTGCCAAGTCTTTAGTCACTGTGTTCCAAGAGTTGATAACAGTATATGCTTATCCTTCATGATAAATTCCTTTGGAAAACATTCCACACCCATGCCTTTGTTCACTGTCGCTAGCACGCTGTTAAAACATTTTTAATTTTATTTTTTTGAGATAGAGTCTCACTTTGTTGCCCTTGGTAGAGTACTGTGGCATTGTCATAGCTCACAGCAACCTCAAACTCTTGGGTTCAAGGATTCTCTTACCTCAGCCTCCCGAGTAGTTGGGATTACAGGCATCAGCCACAACACCTGGCTATTTTTAGAGATGAGGTCTCGCTCTGGCTGAGGCTGCTCTGGAACTCGTGAGCTCAAGTGATTGGCCCACCTCGGCCTTCCAGAGTGCTAGGATTACAGGAGTGAGCCACTGTGAAGAACACATTTTTATATTTACTCTTTCTTGATCCAAGGATACCAGGAAGGGTGAATTAATGAAGTCACATTTGAGGGGGAAAGTACATGGCATAAACATTATTTTTGATGAGAATTTGAACTGGAGAATGAACAGAACAGTTCTCAAGGAATAACAAAATCTTGCAGTTACCATTCATTCAGTGTAGCTTCCCTGGTACAAAATGGGTGTGTAATCAATTAGAAAACATATCTCTGGTGATCCATGCCCTTTTTATAGCATATAACAGATTGGTAAAAAATTCACTTCTTTAAAACAGCAAGCAAGCAAGCTTTTGACTGTCACAGCAATTTTACACTTATGTGTGCTTGTTGCATTAGTACATCCTAGAATAGTTACTCTGTCCTTGGCATTCTTAATTCCTGTAGGGGACAATAATTCCAAAACATTGATGTTTCATCAGTGTTAGATACTTGTTCCATGTCAGATTTTCATCAGTGACAACCTTGCAAATCTTCATTGAATTTCTTTACTGCTTTGTGATGAGCAGATGCTTTATCCCCACAAATCTTTAAATATTTAATGCTGTATTTTTTCTTAAACTTCTGTAACTGCCTGTGTAATATTTGCATTCCCTTAAGTTTTCAGTTTGTCCTGATAGATCTTTGTGTTAAGTGGCAAGGGCACACTGTGTTGCCATCAGATGCACTCTTTCAAGACGTGACTGAGACTTTCATTTTTAGCTTTATGTAGTGTTTTTCTATGTTTCATTACCTTCTGTTCATAACTTTCAGCACAGAACTTTGTTTATATTTCTGTTTCTTTAGGTCACATATTATGGCAGGCATCCTTAAACTATGGCCCGCAGGCCACATGTGGCCTGCCTAGGACATTTATCCGGTCTGCTGAGTGTTTTTGTCACTGCTGCCTGTCCTGCTTAGCAGCCAACTCGTCCCGGGGCCCGCAGTCTGGCCCTCCAACGATCTGAGGGACAGTGAACTGGCCCTGTTTAAAAAGTTTGAGGACCCCTGTATTATGGTCATTCCAATACCATAGTCTTCTGTAAGATGTTTCACACTTACACTGCTGTCCAGTTTCTCCAATAGCTTGACTTTTTTTTTTTTTTTGAGACAGAGTCTCAAGCTGTCATTCTGGGTACAGTGCCGTGGCATCATAGCTTATAGCAGTCTCCAACTCCTGGGCTCAAGCTATCCTTTTGCCTCAGTTTTTTTTTCTCTTTTTAGTAGAGACAGGGTCTTGCTCTTGCTCAGGCTGGTCTCGAACTCGTGAGCTTAAGCAATCCACTTGCCTCGGTGTCCCAGAGTGCTAGGATTACAGGTGGGAGCCACTGCAGGTGGCCACCAATAGCTTGACTTTCTATGGCATATAAAAGTCATCTTCTTTTTCCTATCACTGTTACCCATTGGGTTATCTGCAGACCTTTCTGATATTTTCAGCAAAACCTTTTCATCACAAGGCAAAGAGTAAGCAAAACTACACAGTAAGTAATGCGCATAGGTCCTGGCCACCTGTGGGAACCTGTGTAAGGAACCTGCTTGTTGCTGGCACATGTGGCTTCCACGGGTGCCATTTCATTACCCTTGGTGGGCATGCTTATGTGGAGCTGGGCGTGTGTGGAAAAGATACATCACAGCTGAAGAGTTGAGTTTTTTTCCTTAGGGATGCTGAATAACTGTGAGTTCTGTGCCTGTATTATGACTGTGACACATCATATAAGGTCAGGTGTGGAATTTTCCACTTAAGGCACTGGGTCAGTGCTCAAAACATTTGGCGTTTTGGCTTAGGGATGCTCAACCTGTATATACAATACGTATATGAAAAAACTAATATGAAAATTAGTTTTCAACAATCATTTATTAAACAAATAAAAATAATAACACTTATATGTGTGAAAATACAGCGTAAATAGAATAAAATGAAAATAATATGATAGAGAAAACATTTGCAACTAATCTAAAAATTAGAATCCTTGATACAATACTTAAAGAATTGGTAGAAATTAGTAAGAATATTTCAAAGCTCTATTATTTAAAGAACATAAAGAGGTGATTCACTAGTAAAAATACATATACAACCAATTAAGCATATTAATAAAAAATCAAACTAATAAAATACAATTTCTTTGCACATCATATAAGCAAATATTAGAAGGTTCTACCTCATACTGACATACACCACTGGACGTACACTACCAGAAGATTTTTGAATGAATGCTTTTCAGGAAAAGTACTCTAGTAATATGTATGAAAAGCCATATCAATGCTTATTTCTTTGATCCAGAAAGTTCTGTGTATTCATTTAATACACAGAACTTCATTCAACAAATATTAACAGGGCTTGGTGCCTGTAGTTAGTGGTTAGGGTGCCAGCCACATACTCTGGGGCTGGTGGGTTTAAACCTGGCACGGGCCTGCTAAAAACAACAATGACAACTACAACAAAAAAATAGCCAGGCATTGTGCTGGGCACCAGTAGTCCCAGCTACTTGGGAGGCTGAGGCAAGAGAATTGCTTAAGCCCAAGAATTTCAGGTTGCTGTGAGCTGTGATGCCATGGGACTCTACCAAGGGTGACATAGTGAGACTCTGTCTCAAAAAACAAAACAAAATAAAACAAAACGAATATTTACTGGGTGCCAATTATATGCAAGCTACTTTAATTTTGGGGATCTATCCTACAGAAATAATTTAAAAGGTCACTAAATAGCTTGATGTAGAAAGTTGTTCAATGCATTACTACATCGAATAAATACTGGCAATGATTGGAATGTGCACAGAAGAGGAAAGTTCAGTTTTAAATTCTAAATTCTGTGGTTTAACAATCGCATACTATGTAAGCTCTTGAGAATATACATATAAGGTAAAAAAATCACTGGAAACAAAGACTGAAGGAAAATGTTCAAACTGAAACATACCTTCTTCAATATTAGGAGTCCCCCTTGTGGTTTGTTTTGGCTCACTTGAACTTAGTTGCACAGTTTGTCTAAAATTCTATAAAAATAGAATATTGAATTAAAACAGAATTCCAGACTTAAAATTTATGATATATATGTGGAATTAAAAAAATTATTTTAACTGCTATATATATGTTTAGCTATCATGGTTTATGTAACTTGTATATTTTCTTTTTTCATTTGGAGGTGAAATAAGAACTATTGGTATGAACCCTTTTTATAGTAAATGAATAATTTTTAAAAATGTTTTTGATGTCCACTGAAAAAATTTCTGGTTGTGATGTTGTCTTGGCTATTTGGAAAAGGTACAGTAAGTTGGGTGGCAACACAAGTGCTAATTAAAGGTAGGGTAAGAAATTACCTGAAAGTTTATAACCTAGTGGTTTATCATTCTAAGGGTGACTCACTGGACTAGCCTCTGACTATGGCTACTGCCAAGGAGATAGGTAAGTATCTTCAATGACAAAGCTTAAAATAAAAAGAGCTCACCTAATGTTGCACAGGACTCGGAAAAGGGCAATCTCCCAGCACTGGCCATAAGCGTACCTATTCAGCACTCTCTGAGATACAGCATCCCTTCTTTCCTGAACGTGGTTTCCTTTCTTTCTTCATTCCAATTCTGTTCCACTTGAAGAAATGATTGCCTTCTCTCAGATATCACCTGGCTGTGACCACATGTCCTTTTGTCCCGTCTCCCTGAGGAGTAACTAGCTGCACTCTGCAGCACCTTCCACAGCTCTCACAGTCAGTCCTGGTCTCCATTACAGGCTAGAGGACCTTAGACTGAAACCTTGGTGCAAAGTGGCAACACACTTCTACCTTTCACTTATTTCTTTTAGATTCTACGTGGAAGTGGTGGGTTGAAGAAGATCTAGTAGTATGATAAAATACATTTCTGAATACATAGTGACAAGGGCCACTGTTATAATAACTGAATCGTTAGAGACTCTGGAATTTAAAAAAAAAAGCACCAAAATGATCCATTTTGAAGAGACAGGAGATAGGGGGCTCATCTGATCCAGGGGCCTAGAACCAAGGAGCAGTGGAATTGGAGAAGTTAGCAGCTTGGGGTTTGGAGTTCGGTGGCAGCAGCCCTATTGCCACATGGGCCCTATCGGCTGAAGCTGGGGGTGGAGGACACTGAGTGTGCAGAGTCGGGGTAGGTGTCCTGGTCTTTGGCTTCTTGACATGGTCCTATTTCAATGGTGAACATGTTGTGGCCTGTCAGAAATGTGAAGGTTGTTGATTTTTCACAGTTTTAAGAAATCTGATGATGCAGATGAAGATTATGGAAGATATTTGGGTCCTCCTGACAAGAAAATTCAATCATCTCTCTGAAAAGCTGAAAATAAGAGATGATCTGTAGGCTCGGCGCCTGTAGCTTCAGTGGCTAAGGTGCCGGCCACATACATGGAATCTGGCCTGGGCCTGCAAAACAACAATGACAACTCCAACAAAAAAATAGCCAGGTGTTGTGGTGGGTGCCTGTGGTGCCAGTTACTTGGGAGGCTGAGGCAAGAGAATCACTTAAGCCCAAGAATTTGAGGTTGCTGTGAGCTGTGATGCCATAGCACTCTACTGAAAATGACAAAGTGAGACTCTGTCTAAAAAAACAAACAAAAAAAAGATGATCTGTAAAGAACTCACAGGAAGATAGAACTCTAAAGAAAAATATGAGAAGACCAAGAAGGATGATTGTCACTCAGCAGACAATAATGAAGATGAAAATGATCATAAAAATCTAAAGCAGAGCATTAATGTACACAGCTATCATTTAATAAAAAAAAAATCTAAAGCAGAGAGAGACGCTCATAGAAGTTGTGTGCAGTGAGGACAAACAAGAAAAGGATGCGGCTCCATTCCAGGAAAAAGATTCCCTCATGAAAGACGACAGTGACAGTGACTACAGCAGTTCAAAAAAGAGAAAAAGATGGTTAAGAAGTCAAAACCTGAGAGCAAAGAAAAGAAAATGCCCGAACCCAGGCTAAAGGCTACAGTGACACCAAGTCCAGTGAGAGGCAAAGGGCAAGTGGGTGGCCCCACAGCTTCAAGGGCAGTGAAGGAAAAGCCTCCCCGACAGGTGATGAGCAATGGGAAAGCCCTCCAGGGAAAAACACTTCTGCAAGTCCCCCAGTGGAAGGTTTGGGGTGGAGGGAGCGAAGATGAAGCCTACTCTGGGGAGGATGGAAAGTGACGATGGTTTGGGAAGGATTTTATTTTAAAAAGGGGGGAAAAAAAGAGAATCTTATTTAAGACAGAACATGGTTTTGGCTATGGCTTGACTCAAGGGGTTTTATCCATTCATTGGATAAAAGTAACATTCTCGCTCTTTCTCTTTTTTTTTATTAAAGAAAACCATTATATGTTTAAGCTACCTTTTTGTCTATTGGTTTCTGTCACCCCTTTCCCAGTGAAAGCCATGTCAAACTAAGGGGGTGAAGTGATTGCTTCATCTTTTATTTTCCATGGAAGGTATACACAATTGTAAAGCAGTAATATTTGAGATGAACACTATGGAAACTGCTTTTTGCTAAAGGATAGCTAGCTGAATAGCTAGCAGGTGTGTGAGTGGAAGTGAGGCTTCTAGAAAGAAGGACAAAAGTGGACTCTAAAGACAGTTAGATAGAATGCAAAGGATCAAGAGATTAGAGTAAGACCTAGTTCCATAAGAATAAATTTAGAGAGGGCACTAATAACAGGCATTTAGAATTTAGTGTGTTCATTTTTCAGTTTCAGCAATAATACATTACTTTTAAATTTAAAACGTATTAATAAAAATGAATAAAAAATAAGGGCAAAAGAAGGTTTGACTTTATGGGTTTTGAGATGTTTGACAGGAACAATATGGAAGTTCAGGAAGTTCAACACGGAACGGAAGGGCTTATTAGGTACTACTGTATTTGTAGTCAGGAAGTTCTTTCTGTAACTAAGTACTGTTATTTAGAAATAAGACTATGTTGGTAATGGGACTAATTTTAACACATAACTAAGGGATTTGCTTTGCTCATAAGACTAGATCATGGTTGATTGTTCTCTGTATTAATAATCTTATCCATGTAAAAATCACTACTTTCTACAACATACTAATGGTAGGATCCTGAACTTATAGTTTGGAACATAAAGTTTTCATAAGATACCTTATCAAGTTCTATTTAAAAAATCAGAAGTGATATTTAAAGTAGCAACTCCAAGTGAAATATTATTTACTTATCCATATAGATTTCAATATTCTTAAAGTCAATCCTTAGATCAAGTTAGACATCTAGAAAATGTCATATTTAGACACCATTTACTTAGCTCTCATAGAATTACTTCTACTTATTTTTAAATTGTCATTATGATTTTGGCCTTTATTGAAGATCTCTATCATAAACAGCCATATGAAACGCTATCCATTTGTCGAACTGTTGTTAGGAGCATATAGGAGCATGTTAGGAGCATATTCTAGGGGACTTCAAAGTCCCCTAGAAAAGGTTCGTAGTGAAAATGTCTCTTAAAATATTATACCCCAAACAACAACAAATTCATCAATATCCCATGAGAATTGGATAAGTCATCCAATTTTCCTTTTTGCCGTATCTTCGTGGAAGCTCAGCTCCAATAGGATATCCCATCACATGGAACCCTATTCGTCTTTGTGATTAGCATACCTGCTTCCTCTATGTAGGGCCCTTCTTTCTTTTCTTAATGTATAGTAAATGACTTTGTTAAATTTTGTTGGGAACAACCTACTTTTTTCCAGCATATTAACAACAAATAAAATAGTGATTTCTTAACGTTGGTTTAAAACCTTCATTAGTAACTGCTTACATAGGCTAATTAGAATGTAGCAAATAGGTATAGTACAATAAGCTCTTAGCATAATGATTCCAAGACTACTTCGCATATATTTGTATTTATGTTGTGGTGTACACTTTACAGCAAGAACACAGTCTTGTAAGAACATTGTTTTCCAAGCAGTTGTTCACAATCGAATAGATATTTTTACTAATACTGTACTTACATTCATTTGCTTATTGTACTTGTGTCCTACAGATCCAAGGTTTTGTCTTTTCTGCTCTAAAAGACTTCTTCGTTTATTTTCGACAATTCCTTTTCTTCTCCTAACAGTAGAATCTTAAACAAATGCCAGCACAACATCAAAAATTATGCAAGATGAACAGGTAATATATATCCAGTACAAACTTTCATATTACCTTTAAACATTACTGAAAATTCTTAAGTTTCACTCAGCCAGCAAACTTTATGGAGCTCCTCTTACATGTTCTATGCATGGCACAGTTACCATCTTGAATTCAATAAAATCTCTGCTTCTGAGGAGTTTATAGTTTAGTTTATAGTTTAGAGCAGTGACCTCCAGAGCATGGTGTTGGAACACCAGAAGGGTATGTAAGATAATCCACTGGTATGGTGAAAAAACAGATTAGAAATCCAATTTATATTTAGTATTTACAAATTAGAAATTAAACTTATATACGGTTGACACTAGTGCCATTGTTAGTTTGCAAGGAAGATGGTCATATATTGTATGCAGTAAATTGAGTTATCTAAAAGGAGAGTAGAGTTCTAAGTGTGAGAGGGTAGCAGTGAGAGAGAGAGAGCAGTGCCATCACCATAATGGCATCGTTCATTACTGCTCGTTAGCTTCCTGCAATGTTTCTAAAATTTATATGTGCCCCGGTATTGGATTTATGCATATCTAGTAGTATCTTAACAAGTCATCACAAGATAGAAATGTGGTTGAAAAAATTTCTGTAAAGCTTCCACTGTGTGTATACTATTTCATTTAAGGTGAACAGTGCCTACATGGATATTTATTATATTATTTTTCTATGTTTTTTATAAGATTATTTAGTTAAATACACATGATTCTGTAAAACTATTTAAAAGCATTCTTGCAAATTAGATGAAAAATACTAATAGTATTGTGAAGATGGGTTTAAAAAAATAGCAGAGTTGATACACTTCTTATTCTCTCTTTTTGTTTCTGAGACAGAGTCTCATTCAGTCATCCTGAGGTTGAATGTCATGTGGTGTCATAGCTCACAGCAACCTCTGAGCTCAAGTGCTTCTCTTGCCTCAGCTTCCCAAGTTGCTGGGACTATATGCACCTGCCACAACGCCTGGCTATTTTTTAGAGATGAGGTCTTGCTCTTGCTCAGTCTGGTCTGGTACTCCGAGCTCAAGCGATCTGCCCGCCTGGGACTACCAGAGTGCTGGGATTACAGGTGTGAGCCTATATTTCTTATAGGCCTGGCCTATATTTCTTATTCTCACTACAAACTCTTTGCCCCAGAATGACAATGATAGTATATCTGTAATAAAGTATCATAAATTCAAAAATTATAAAAAAACTAACAATAAATTTTACCCTTACTGTATGTTATGCTGAGAGATATTAGCTAAGGATATAATATGGAATGAAGTCCTCACAGGACATTTGAAAATCAAGTGTTCAGAGCATCACTAATATAATATATAAGAACAAAATTATTTTATATTGTTAATACATAGTATTATTATTTATTATATAAAGCTATTTAAGTCAATTTTGATAATTAAGGATTTTTGTAGAAATTTATCCAATTCATATTTACATTTTCCCCATCTAGGTACTAACCAGGCCTGGCCCTGCTTAGCTTCCAAGATGAGACATACAAAATCAGTGCATTCAGGATGGTCTGGCAATTTCATCTACATTTTTAAATCTAGCATTTAATTAATACGATCATCTTAAATTTTAAAAAATATTATTCTAAGATCATATCCCTCTTTTTGTTTTAAATATTGTTAATTTATGCCTTTTTTTGTATTTTTTAATTGATATGTCATAGTTGTACATGTTTTGGGGGTACATGTTATATTTTGATACATGTGCACAGTGTATAATGGTCAAAGATAATTGTTCATCATCTCAAACATTTATCTTTTGTTTGTGTTGGGAACATTAAATTCCCTTCTAGCTCTTCTGAAATATATAATAAATTATTGTTATCTATAATTTCCCTACTGTACCATCAAATACTGGAACTTTTATAATGATCTTAACTTCATACAATACAAATTTTAAAAATTATTTTAAAAGTTTTTACTTTATCTCATGCTTTCAAAATTTCTTTCTTTTTTGTTTTGAGACAGAGTCTCACTATGTCAACCTTGGTAGTATGTGGTGACACAGCTCCCAGCAACCTCCAACTCTTGGGCTTAAGTGATGCTCTTGCCTCAGCCTCCCAAGTAGCTGGGACTACAGAAGCACACCACTACAACGACCTATTTTTTTGTTGCAGCTGTCGTTGTTTAGCTGGCCTAGGCCTGGCTAGAACCCTCCAGCCTTGGTGTTTGTGGCTGGCGCCATAACCATCGCCATAACCACTGTGCTATCGGTGCTGAGCTGCTTTCAAAATTTCTATTTCTGGTTAAGGATCTTTATGTATATATTGTTATAGTATATTTTATGTATGTTCAAAAATTTATTTTTATTTATTTATTTATTTATTTATTTTTTGAGACAGAGCTTCAAGCTGAGCCCCTGGGTAGAGTGCCCTGGCTTCACTGCTCACAGCAACCTCCAACTCCTGGGCTCAAGCGAGTCTCCTGCCTCAGCCTCCCAAGTAGCTGGGATTATAGGCGCCCACCACAACGCCCGGCTATTTTTTGGTTGCAGCCATTATTGTTGTTTGGTGGGCCCAGGGTGGATTTGAACCTGCCACCTTAGGTGTACGTGGCTGACTCCTTAGCCGCTTGAGCCACAGGCGCCGAGCCCAAAAATTTATTAATAGTGGTATAGTAAAAAATCTTAGAGTCCATTGGTCTCTAGAAGAATGTATATAAACTTAAATGGATTAGTACAGTAAAATGCTTAAATTGTGTGTATAGTTATAAACAGAATTGAGTGGAAGCACAGAGGCTACAGTGACTTTGTAAGAATCAATAAAGGGCTCACAAAAGTTATGTCTGAGCTTGGCCTTAAAGGAGTAGAGGATTCCCAAGTTAAAGCGCACTGTGGTCAGAAAGAACATTATGTACAAAGGCACACAGTAACGATGACATAGAGTTCAGTTTCCTGGGGCTGAGGGTTGGAAAATTCCATTAGTCCCTGGTGCATGTGGTCACAGGGCCACAGGTTCCCCATGCCTGATGTGGGGACATAGAATATAAGTGTGTGTGTGTAACATGGGAATGTGTACATATGCTTTATGATAAGAGTTCAGGTAGGAGAAAAAATTAAAATATTCTGAACCCTGAAATGAAATTATATACTAGTGAATAGGAGTTTATTTTTTTATTTTTATTTATTTACTTATTTTTTTTGAGACAGAGTCTCACTTTGTCGTCCTTGGTAGAGTGCTGTGGCGTCACAGCTCACAGCAACCTCCAGCTCTTTGGCTTAGGCAATTCTCTTGCCTCAGTCTCCTGAGTAGCTGGGAGTACAGGCACCCACCATGAGAATAGGAGTTTAAATACTGAATCTAATTTATATTAACTGTAGTACTGTAGCTTCACACACACACATATTTACACACTATATAATACACACATATATAAAAATTTACATACCATATAATAATTTGTATAAAACAGTAAAGATATAGAAAGTCTTCAACATTAAGACAATTAGCCAGTAATTAAAGATCTGACCTTTGAGAGTATGAGATAGAAATATATTTAACATAGCTAATATGATTTTAGTATAATTTATAAAAACCAAATAGCAAATAAATATATTTAGTATAATATAATTAGTATTTATAATTTGAATGGTATTGCTCTAAGGGCTACAGGTACTATTAATATTTTTATGGATCGAGAAATTAAGGTAAAGGAGAGTAACATGCCCAAGGTCACAGAGCCAGTAAGGGGCAAAGCTGGGATTTAGCTCTAACTAGTTGAGCTCTAAAATCTGAAGTTCTAGCCCTTACCCATTAAGCTAGTAACCTTCATTCTGATTCAATTATGTCTCACAGAAATAAATATATTTGTATTGTGACTCAGGATACATATAGTTTTATAAAATGCATTTTTCCTTACAACATATGATGGCCCCTGGTAGTTTCTACTCTAGAACATTCTAATTCTGAATTTAGATTTCATTAAAAAATACTTATTACCAACTTATGGATTCTACAATCTACTCATGAATCATGACCCATAATTTAAAAACCACTATCTTACATTTATTTCCACCCATATGGGTATGCTAACTGCTTGATATGCTAAATGTTATAGTTTCCAGTGAGATAATTTGATCAGTAACACAATTTCTATACTGATTTCCATTCTTGGAATTTTCTTCCTCTAAATCATAGAAAGTCCTCATTTTTCCTCTTTAAAAGAACTTCAAAAAGACCTTAGATGAAAATTCTGTTGATCACTTAACTGCTGTGCCAAGGTGTTTTTTTTTTTTGTAGTTTTTTGGCCGGGGCTGGGTTTGAACCCACCACCTCCGGCATATGGGGCTGGCACCCTAGTCCTTTGAGCCATAGGCGCTGCCCTATGTCAAGGTTTTATCTCATCTTTCAGCTTGCTCAGCAATTTTCTGACAGCAAGTTCTTTTTTTTTTTTTTTTTTT
>NW_003852396.1:6886063-6909952 GCF_000181295.1 Otolemur garnettii | reverse complement strand
GGGCTGGGGATTCGAACCCGCCACCTTAGGTGTACGTGGCTGGCGCCTTAGCCGGTTGAGCTATAGGTGCCGAGCCAACTAGTTCAACTTCCTACCCGTGGATTTAAATTACTCACAGGAGGAATTTTACCTCTGCTTGACTGGGATACTGATGAGGAGCCACCCCCCAGGGGATGTCCACTTTCACTGTCAATTACCTCAAATCCTTTCTTATGCTGAACTGAAAACCTCCCTGCAATTCTTACTCTTTCATTTTAGTTCTCTTTCCTCCTTCCTTCTCCTGGTAAGCCTTCAAATATTCATACACAGCTATCATGTCTTTTAGGCTTGTATTTCTTTCTTTTTATTTTTTGCAGTTTTTTTTTGGCCCAGGGCCAGGTTTGAACCCATCACCACTGGTATATGGGGCTGGCACCCTATTCCTTGAGCCACAGGCACTGCCCGGCTTGTATTTCTTTATTTGATCTTCAGACTGAATCCCTTCTCTCACAGTCATGGTTTACACCAGTTTGTTTAGACAGCCCTTAAAATAATATATACCCTAAAATAACATTGAGTACAGCACTACTTCTAATGATCTGGTTATTCCTGCCTAAATTATTGTCTAAAATCATATTTACTTTGTAATAGCTGTAGTAAACTTCTATTTTAGTTTAGTTTTGTATGTGTATTTTTCTCAAAGAACAGTTGTCAAGACAGATATCTTCTTTCTTGAAACTATAAAACCAATGAAAAAAGACTAAATGCATACTAGAAAACTATAAAGGAACAGACCACGTTAAACTGTTACTTCATCAGAAAGAATAAAAATACCAATAACCAACTGGCAGAAAATAATTGCAACACATATATATAATCTATATCTACGGAAAAAAAAAGAAAAATGAGCAAAGAACAGAAATTTCATAGAAGAGGAAATGCAGATGAGGCATAAATCTCTGAGAAATGCTCAATCCATTAGTAATCGAGACAATGCAAATTACCATACTTAGAAATTACTTTAAACATCGAAAATTCAAAAACATTAGAGAGTTAATAAGAATTCTGGTGAGGATGGAAAGGGAACTTTCGTATTACCCTAGAAAACAATTTGGATTATCTAGTATAGTTGAAAAGAAATATACTCTTTGACCCAGCCTTATGTGCATTTGTAGATGTACAAACTTGTTCTCAGAAGCATTATTCATAAAAGCAAGAAGCTACAAACAACCCAAATGTGTGGTGATAAGAAAATGAATGTGTTTTTGTACATTTATATAATGAGATGTAATACAGCAATGAATATGAAGTACAGCTAAACTAATCTAAAAAGCAAAGTTGATTGAGACAAGCAAATCCCAGTAGAAAACAAATGAAATGATCCCATTTATATGTTTCAGAACTAGATAACACTAAACAACATATTGTTTGGGATACATTCATGTGTGGTAAAATTATTTTAAAATGTATGGAATCATTAACACGAAATTCTGGTGAGGCACAGTGGATCGCGCCTGTAATCCTAGCACGCTGGGAGGCAAGGCAGGAGTGAGACCCCATCTCTACTAAACATGGAAAAGGTAGCTGAGCATTGTGGTGGGTGCCTGTAGTTCCTGCTACTCAGGAGGCTGAGGCAAGAGGATCTCTTGAGTCTGAGGTTACTGTGAGCTAGGTTCACACCATGGCACCCTACCCAAGGCTACAGAGTGAGACACTGTCTCAAAAACAAATATAAAAACACCATGAAATTCCATATGGCGGTCACTTCTGTAAGGGCAGAAGGGGATGAAACCAGGGAGGTGCGTACGGGGCTTCATAGATATCAGGGATTTTCTATTTCTAAAACCAGGCAGTAGGGTACAGAGGCCTATTATTAGTCACTAACTTGTTCTTATATATTCCACATATTTTGTATTTAAGATATGTACCACAATTAAAAAATTTTAAAAAGTAAAATTGAATATGAATGTATATAATGTTAGAGTTACCTCTGCAAAAGTGAACTTTATTGGTTTTGATTCTTCAGTTGAAATAATTTTGAATTTTGCTTCTACATTTTATCAATGATTTTCTTTGTTACTCTGTACCATCCGCAAATTGTATAATGAACGTACTATTTTTTCACATATATTACTAAAAAACTTGTGGTTATTCAGAGTTAGCAACAACAAAGTAGTGAAGTAGTTAAGAACACAGCTTAGTGATCCAGTGATTTAATTCTGGGTATGCCACTGATACTAGTTATGGGACTTATACAAGTTATTTATCCTTTATCTGGCTCATTTCATCATCTATGAAATGGGGTGGTATAATATATTTACTTCATAGACTAATTAGGAGAATTAACTTTGTTTCCAGGTAAAGTGCATAGACTAGTGATTGGCACATAATAAATGTTACATAATTTTTACCTAGAATAATTTGTTTCCATGTCTTTTAACACTTTTTTTCCCCCTTTGGTGAAAGGGACTCACTCTGTCACTCAGTCTAGACTGCTGCGGCATCATCACAGCTCACTGCAACCTTAAACTCCTGAGCTCAAGAGATCTTCTGCCTCAGCCTCCTGTGTAGCTGGGACTACAGGCACCTGCCACCACACTCCAGCTAATTTTTCTTTCTTTCTTTTTTTTTTTTTGTAGAGACTAGCTCTCCTTGTTGCCCAGGCTGGTCTCAAATTCTTGGCTTCCCGGCCTCAAGCAATCACCCATCACCCCGCCTTGGCCTTCCAAAGTGTGTGGAATACAGGTGTGAGTCATTGCGCCTGGCCTGCCTCATGTCTCTGATCAAATTTCTGATCTCATGAAATCTAGATTTATTCTAAGAACACTGCAGCTCCGAAAGAAAATCCTGGTTATGCTTTGAACTAGTTGGGTTATCTTGGACTATGTAATTTCACTATTATGTGTATCAATTTCTTCATCCGTGAAATACCGAAGTTAAATGAAATTGTTTCCTTGGTTCTTCTAGTAATCAAATTTTTGATTCTTTCAAGATATTCTTAATAATTACTGAAAAAGGAAAAAAAATGCATTCTTTTTGAAATCAGATTTCAAACTACTTATGTTAACATCATTTGGCTATTTAAAAAACTGAAGTATAGGAGGAAACCCCATGTCTGCGGAGCAGCCGTAGCTTGGCGCAGCGAGATCCTAGGACAGAGTCTCGGTCTCGCCACTGCCGCTGCCCAGACACTGCTGAGCCCCGGTCTGTCCGTCCATCTGTCCGTCTATGCTGCCCACTCCAGACACAGAGCATCCAGTCATGGATAAAAATGAGCTGGTTCAGAAGGCCAAAGTGGGCAAGCAGGCCAAGCCCTACGATGACATGGCAGCCTGCATGAAGTCTGTATAACTCAGCTAGGAGCTGAATTACCCAACGAGGAGAGGAGTCTTCTCTCAGTTGCTTATAAGAATGTTATAGGAGCCCATAGGTCATCATGGAGGGTCGTCTCAAGTATTGAGCAGAAGACTGAAGGTGCTGAGAAAAAACAGCAGATGGCTCGAGAATACAGAGGGAAAATTGAGACCGAGCTAAGAGATATCTGCAGTGATGTACTGTCCCCTTTTGGAGAAGTTCTTGATTCCCAGTGCTTCACAAGCAGAGAGCAAAGTCTTCTATTTGAAAATGAAAGGAGACTACTACCGTTACTTGGCTAAGGTTGCTGCTGGTGATGATAAGAAAGGAACTGTGGATCAGTCACCACAGGTGTACCAAGAGGCTTTTGAAATCAGCAAAAAGGAAATACAGCCAACACATCCTATCAGATTGGGTCTGGCCCTTAACTTCTCTGTCTTCTATTCTGAGATTCTGAACTCCCCAGAGAAAGCCTGCTCTCTTGCAAAGACAGCTTTTGATGAAGCATTGCTGAACTTGATACATTATGTGAAGAGTCATACAAAGACAGCACTCTAATAATGCAATTGCTGAGAGACCACTTGACATTGTGGACACCGGATACCCAGGGAGATGAAGCTGGAGCAGGAGAAGGAGGGGGAAAAGTAACCAGCCTTCCAACTTTCATCTGCCTCATTCTAAAATTTACACAGGAGACCATTTTGTCATCCATGCTGTCCCACAAATAGTTTTTTTGTTTATGATTTATGACAGGTTTATGTTACTTCTATTTGAATTTCTATATTTCCCATGTGGTTTTTATGTTTAATCTTAGGGGAGTAGAGGCAGTTAACATTTAGGGAGTTATCTGTTTTCATCTTGAGGTGGCCAATATGGGGATGTGGAATTTTTATACAAGTTATAACTGTTTGGCATGGTACTTTTGGTACATTGTGGCTTCACAAGGGCCAGTGTTAAAACTGCTTCCATGTCTGAGCAGAGAAAACTGCCTACATATTGGTTTGTCCTGGTGGGGAATAAAAGGATCATTGGTTCCAGTCACGGGTGTAGTTATTGTGGGTACTTTTAAAGTTTGGGGCACTTACCAGACTGTGGTGGGAACAGATGTTTCATGGATCCTACGTGTTAAACTGTGTGTGTCTGTGGAACACTCAGTCTCAGGGTGCACGCCTTTGACTACAGCTGCAGAAGTGTTCCTCTAGACTAAGCTGTGACCCCGTTTACTCTGGATAAGGGCAGAAACGGTTCACATTCCATTCCAGGTAAAGTTACCTGTTGTTGCTTTCATTATTTTGCTACACTCATTTTATTTGTATTTAAATGTTTTAGGCAACCTAAGAACAAATGTAAAAGAAAAGATGCAGTAAAATGAATTGCTTGATATCCATTACTCTATATATCAAGCACAGCAGTAAAACAAAAAAACCCCCATGTATTTAACATTTTTTTAGGGTTTTTGCTTTTGTGATTTTTTTTTTTTTGATACTTGCCTAATGTGCATGTGCTGTAAAAAATAGTTAACAGGGAAATAACTTGAGATGATGGCTAGCTTTGTTTAAATGTCATATGAAATTTTCATAAACAATCAAGCATAATTGTTAAGAACACGTGTATTAAGTTCATGTAAGTAGAATAAAAGTTTTATGAATGGACTTTTCAACTACTTTTTCTACAGCTTTTCATGTAAATTAGTCTTTTGGTTCTGAAACTTCTGTAAAGGAAATTGTACATTTTTGGAAATTTATTCCTTATTCCCCCTTGGCAGCTAATGGGCTTTTACCAAGTTTAAACACAAAGTCTATCATAACAAATATACTAATACAACTGCTGTTTCTAACCAGGTCCCATGTTCCCCTCTCTTCCTTTCCAACCCCCCCAAAATGAGCTCTTACCTTTTCTAGGGGTGGGAGAGATTAATTGGATAAAAGTAGTATGTTCCATTTAAAATTTTGGTATATGGCATTTTCTAACTTAGGAAGCCACAATGTTCTTGGCCCATCATGACATTTCGGTAGCATTAACTGTCAGTCTTGTGCTTCCAAATCACTTTTGGTTTTTAAGAATTTCTTGATACTCTAATAGCCTGCCTTCAATGTTGACCCTTTATTCTATTATTATCAGTCCTACTTGGTGGCCGTGTACTTAGATAAGGCCTTGTGATCTTTCCGGCTCCACTCAGTGTCTAAGATAACTCTGCTTCCTTTGCTTGCATCCCACAAACTGTGCCCCTCATTCTCTTTACTACAGCAAATCTCCTATTGCGTTTATCTCCCCTTAAGCCCTACCTGTCCTGAATGGTCTGTCATTGTCTGCCTTTAAAATCCTTCCTCTTTCTCTTTTCTAAATAATGATGGGGCTACCTTATACCCAAAGCTCACTCTACAGACTATTTCCTCAGTACTTTGCAGAAAACACCAAACAAAAATGCCTTTTTAAAAAAGGTGTCTTTTTCTGTTAGAATGCAAGCTCCTCAAGAGCAGGGACAATGTTTTCTGTGTTCTATTGTACTTGGTCCACTGTAAATGCTCAATAAATATTGACGATGGGAAAAAACCTGAAGTATAACCTACATGTAAAATGTGTACAGATTACAAGTACACAGATTATACACTCAAACCCAGACTGCATAGCCACTCACATCAAGAAATGGAACATTACTGGCACCAAAAAAGCTCCCTGTCATTATTCATTTCCATATACCTCCACAATAATTTTATCTGTTCTTAATATAAATGGAATACAAAGTGCATTTTTATTGTGCAATATTTTTTGCACTATATTATGATGTGAGATTTATCCACATTGCCATTTTTTAGTAAAAGCTCATACATTTTCATTGAAGTATTTCATTTAATGAATGATGGAATTTAACTATATTTATACATTATGGTGTTATGGGACATTTGAGACAATTCCTGGTTCTGGTTACAAAAGTTCTTGAACATGTTTTTTGGTTTATATATGAATGTACTTCTGAAACATACATACATACACACATAATCTGTTGAACTGGAATTGGTAGATCACAGAATCTACTTATGTTTAACTTTTTTAGATATGAATTTTAAGTTGATATATATATATTTATAAATCTTTTTTTTTTTTTTTTTTTGAGACAGACCCTCAAGCTGTCCCCCTGGGTAGGTGCCGTGGCATCACAGCTCACAACAACCTCCAACTCCTGGGCTCAAGCGAGTCTCCTGCCTCCACCTCCCAAGTAGCTGGGACCACAGGTGCCCGCCACAACGGCTGGCTATTTTTTGGTTGCAGCCGTCATTGTTGTTTGGCGGGCCTGGGCTGGATTTGAACCCGCCAACTCAGGTGTATGTGGCTGGCGCCTTAGCCACTTGAGCCACAGGAGCTGAGCCTATTTACCAAATCTTAATATTATATCTTTTTAATTTTGATTCATTCTCATAAAACTAAAATGAAAACAAATTTTTTTTAGCCATTCTCATGTGTGCAGCTTTATCTAATCATTTAATGTACATTTTCTTGATGACTAATGACTTAAGAAATGAGGCTGAGACTTTTGCATATGTTTACTGAGAATTTGGCTAGCCTCTTTTCTGAAAATCTTGTTCTAATATTTTGCTTTTTTAGAAAATTGGTGTCATGGTCTTTTTTAAAGAGACAGGGTCTTGCCCTATCACCCAGGCAGGAGTACAGCAGCACACAGCATGCTCAGAGCTCACTGTAACCTCAAATGCCTGAGTTTAAGCAATTCTCCCACCTCAGACTTCCAAGCATTAAATAGGTAGGACTATAAGAACACATCACTATGCCCAGCTGATTAAAAAAAATGTGTGTGTGTGTAGAGAATAGGTCTTGCTATGTTGCCCAGCCTGATCTCAAACACCTAGTCACAAGTGAACCTCCCACCTCAGCCTCTGAAAGTGCTGGGATTATAGGTGTGAGTTACCACCCCCAGTTATTCAAACACTAACACAGGTGGTGTTGTGATTGTATTTTGTAGATGCTATTAAAGCTCATAATCAGTTTAAGTGAGGGAGACTACCCTAGATAATCTGGGTGAACTTGATTCAATCAATTGAAATGTCTTAAAAGCAAGGCTGAAGCTTCCTTGAGCGAATAAAAACATCTGTCTGCGAGCAGCAGTGTTAGCCCATCCCTGTGAGTGGCCTGCCTTCCTCATGGCCTGTCCTGTCAAGTTTAGATTTGCCTAGTCAGGCCCCTTATTCAACGTAAACTAATCCTTCGCAGTAAGTGTCTTTGTACCTCTGTACTGGTTGTGCTTTTCCTGTTGAACCCTGACTGATGTAACTGAGTCATCTTTTTCTTACTGATCATTGGAGGTTTTTTACGCAGTCTGCGTTACAAATATCACCTTTTACTCTGTCGTTGCCTTTCAATGTGCTGATGATTTTTTAGATTAAAAAGTCTCTAACTTGAAGGCACAATTTATTAGCCTTCTTAATTGTTTGTATGTCTTATGTAGTAAGTAAGAAATCTCTCCCCAATCTAAAATCACAAACACGCTACTTGTGTTACGCTCTACAAGACTGTAAAGAATTGCCCACGGCTAGATGTATAATTTCCCTTGATTTGACTTGAGTGTGTGGTATAAATAAAGGTCATTTTTACTAATTCCATATAGTCATCTGGTTGATGAGTGATATGTTGAACCTTCTGTCCCTGCTATGCAGTGCCACCTTTGCCAAAAATCAAGCATTCAAATATGTACGTCTGTTTCTGGACTCTCTGTTCTATTCCATATAGCTTTATATACAATATCTAGTAGTCTAACTTTTACAAATTTGTTCTTTGAAATTGTTTCAGCTATTCTTGGCTTTTTCATTTTCATATAAATATTAAAAACTGAGTTTGTCAGTTTTTACAAAAATCCTACTGGAACTTTTTTTTTTCTTTTTTTGAGACAGAGTCTCATTTTCTTGCCCTTGCTAGAGTGTTGTGGTGTCACAGCTGACAAAAACCTCAAACTCTTACCTCAGCCTCCCAAATAGCTAGGACTACAGGTGCCCACCACAACACCCACCCTATTTTTTTAGGGATGACGTCTTGCTCTGGCTCAGGCTGGTCTGAAACTCCTGAGCTCAGGTGATCCACCTGCCTTGGCCTCCCACAGTACTTGGATTATAGGTGTGAGCCACCGTGCCTGGCCCCTGCTGGAACTTTGAGTGGGATTATTATGAAAATTGATATGCCAGTTATTCTAATTGCATTTCAATGTCCCATTCCTACAGCAATAACATATTCAGTGTGGAAAGCTGTCCAATTTCTGGAGTAAAAACACAGTGGTACTGATTAGTAACAGACTACTCCTTTTCTGTCTGTGTCATTTTCTTGCTAAATTTCTCTCAAATTTAGTCCCTCAAAGGGACAGCTTTTCCCTTTAGGTTTCTTTTTACCTTCTATCTGAGTCCCTTTAGGTGGGCTTAATCTTTTTAATTTTTAGATGAAAAACTCCATTCATTATTTCTGGGGTTTTTTTTTGTTTGTTTTTTTGAGATAGTCTCAAGCTGTTTGCCCTGGATAGAGTGCTGTGGTGTCATAGCTCACAGCAACCTCCAACTCCTGGGCTCAAGTGATTCTCCTGCCTCAGTTTTTCTATTTTTAGTAGAAACAGGGTCTTGCTTTTGCTGAGTTTGGTCTCAAACTCATGAGCTCAAGCAATCCACTCCCAGAGGGCTAGGATTACACGTGTGAGCCACTCTGCCTGCCACTCTCCATTTATTATTTTACTATAAGAAATTGGTTTACTCCTTAAACATGGGCTCCTAATTTAAGTGTTTCCAAGCGTCTTATTCCCTTTAGGCTTTATTATCTCTAGCGATCCTTCTATTTCTTTTTAGTCACCACATTGTACCAATCTCTCCCATTCCTCACTAAGTTGACTCTTCTCATCCTGCTCACATACTCTGTCCAATCTCCTAATACTTAATTGACAAAAAAGGGGCCATCTGAATTCTCTTATTTTTTCCTTCTTCCACCTCAGACATTTGTAGAAACTGAGTCCATAAATTGTTTCTTCTATTTCATTCATATTTTGAACCTTTTCTTCTCTGTTGTATCATTGCTCTAAGTCTAATCTTCCTCTAAAAATATTCCCTAGCTCTGTCTGTTCAAGTCATTGTCATAGACCTCACCTTCCATCACTAAACTGCTTGAAAATAATGGCTTATGCCCACTGACATTACATTCTCCCTGCTCATCATGTATTGTCTTTATTTAGAAATATTTTAAGCAAAGAACAGATATTGTACGACATGATCTAAAGCCTCTGTTTATCAAAATTGCTGCATACTATAATATGAATGGCACTGTGTGGAACTGTGCAACAACACAGCCTGCACAGTTGTATGTGTGTAGCTGTACTGGATCCTGTTCTGCGGCTTTTCTCCCCAGAGACGATCACTTTCTGAGCTTGCTATTCATCATTACCATTTCCATTCTACTTTTACTGCCCATGAATGTGTTCATAAGCCATATGGTATTCCCTTACATATTTTAAATTTTTATATCAATTTATTAAAGTATTCTAATTTTATAATTTTTTTCCTCATTTGGATATTTATTCCCATTGAAATGTGGCCTGGTAAAAGTATTACAAGAAGTGGGGATATCAGAAATTTGGGGAGAAGAAATGCTTGAAATAGTTATTACTAAGAATGCAGGGTGAATTTAACAGAGAAACTGTAGGAATAATCAATAATGCTGGTGATTAGAGGTTGGTGATCATGAATCTATAGTGTTATCCATATGCCTGTGAATTGTGTGAATTCTCTCCACTACACAGAAGCAGTCAGAGATAAAGTAGATAATTTTGTCTTTTTCCCCCTCAGAGAAGGAGGGTTGCTTGATTGGTGTGAAAAAAAAGATGGAGGGACAGTTTAGGATACTGGTATAAAATTATTGAATTAATAATTCAATAATTATTAAATTATTATCAATTGTTTCTTGAATTAAAAATCTAAGGTGGATAAAGAGTAGAAAATATAAATAGAGCAGATGAATTGAAATAAGAAATCAGAGAAAATAATGGACTGAAGATCACAGTAGGTAGAAGAGTAACTGGAGTGAAAGTAGGGAAATACCCTTGAGTTACTGATTTTAGAAGCAGAGGAGTTAAGAATGCTGACAAGTCGGTTCCCCACCCAACAGAGGGAATGAGTAGGTAAGGCAGAATGGCATAGAGAGTTATGACCTGAATCAGAGAGGTCAGGTGTTGGATTGTTCATCCATATAAAAGCCGAATTATCCAATATGATGGCAAAGACTCTACACATAAATGAAGACTGAACCAGATGTCAGCGTCATCTTCTAGGGAGGAAATGACTTGAGACAGCAGGTGGTGGTATAGTTGAATGGCTTGGACTTCATGGGAACAGAGTTTTTTCTAGAGAGTTCTGCTAGAGTGTTCTGGGAGTGCTAACAGAGAACACAGTACCCTCCACAATTGTCAACTCTGGACACAGAAGAGTGTGAGAATAAAATCACCTGGCAAATGGGAGAGTCAGGAAAAAATACCCCCAAATACCCAATTCTCATTGAGCTATAATCTAGCATTAGTAAAGTGTTCACTCGAAATGTTTGATATTTATAAATAAACAGTGTGGAAAAAAACTTAAATGACTGAACATACAAAGTAGTAGTATTCATATTGTTAGATTTTCTAAGTACGGATCACTGTTTTGAGAGGTATAGATGTATATGACAGTTTAAATATATGTCTCTTTGCAAACATGGCCAAAAATGTTAAAACTCATTACACTTCTCAATGTCCCTTATACAAAAGTCCCAGACAGAAGCACTCCTCTGATTAAATGTCAGAAAAACAATGATTTCTCTAGATTAACATATGCATCACTTACTTTTATCAGAGAATGAGAGAATTTTAATATGCTACCCTTTGCACATAAACTATTTTGTAGATAAGTTTCCTAATATTTTTCCCAGTTAGCACAGAGCCTGATATATGATATTTGATTAATAACCATAATTATTATATCGTTTTAGTAGAAAAAGTACAAGAGTTGGAACCCTACAGATTTGGGTCAAAGTACTGTTTCTGCTGTGTATTAGCTCTTGACCTTGGGCAATTTTCTTTCCTTCTTTGTAAAACAGTGTTTTAAAAATACCTTATTTCTCAGTGTTGTTATTAATATGAGGTTTAAATGAAACTTTGTAAGTGTAAGGCACTTAGTCCTATGACTGCCACAGAGTAGAAACTCAAAAAATGTTAACTGTTATTATTTATCATTATTTATTTTAGATATCTAATCTGTATATGATACTTTTATTTTTTAAAGTATTGAGAAAAGTGAAGTCACATTGTGAAACGGCTGGATTAAAAGAGAATGAAGGTTTTAGTGAGAAAAATAACTGTTTAAAATCTAGGTTTCTATAGACATGTATTGAAGATTTTTAGATTACAGTCTTTTCATTTATTTAGCTTTTCATCTGTTAATGTGGCCTATGTCCAGTCAATTCAAGAAAAGTCTGGGTGACTACTAAATGCCAAGCACTGCCAGACCTGGGGATAATGATGGATTACAAAAATGTTCCCTGTCCTTAAAAGTTCATGGTCTAATTTAAGACTTTGAATAATAAAATTTAAACTTTCAGCTGAGTAGCTAAGGGCGCCAGCCACATACACCAGAGTTGGCAGGTTCTAATCCAGCCTGGGCCCGCCAAACAAAATGACAACTGCAACCAAAAAACAGCCAATGCGTTGTGGCAGGCAACTGTAGTCCCAGCTACTGGGGAGGCTGAGGCAAGAGAATCGCTGAAGCCCAAGAGCTGGAGGTTGCTGTGAGCTGGGATGCCATGGCGCTCTACTGAGGAGGACAAAGCGAGACTCTGTCTCAAAAAAAAAAAAATTAATAAATAAAATTTAAACTTTTCCTTTATATATTAACATTTATTCATACTTTTGGAAAAAGAGAGTTGCTTTTCTGAACGCCTTCTGCGCCACTCCTAACTGTTTCTCACAGGCAACTAATTCCTACTTGTAGGAAAATGGACGAGCTGTTAGTCCATTCTCTCAGAGGAAGAAAGCAGCTTGGTGAGGAGCTAGCCCGCTACGATGGGCAATGGTATTTACGGAAAATTAATTTTCTTTCTTTTTTTTTTGCAGTTTTTGGCCAGGGCTGGGTTTAAACCCATCACCTCCAGCATATGGGACTGGCACCCTACTCCTTTGAGCCACAGGAACCGCTGGACATTCAGCGTCTTATTTCTTTTTGGTAGAGACAGGGTCTCACTTTATTGCCCTCGGTAGAGTGCTGTGGCATCTCACAGCTCACAGCAACCTCCAAATCCTGGGCCTAAGCGATCCTCTTGCCTCAGCCTACTGAGTAGCTGGGACTACAAGCACCCGCCACAACGCCCGGCCATTTTTTGGGTTGCAGTTTGGCAGGGGCTGGGTTTGAACCCACCACCCCTGGCATATGGGGCCAGCGCCCTACTCCCTGAGTCACAGGCACCACCCCCAGAAAATTAATTTTCAAAAAGTTTTAAGGCAATAGTAAAATTTTTTTCTCTATGTGAAAACAAATATACATAGCAGATAAAAGCAGAGCCCTTTTGGAAAGAAAATGGGGGAATGAGGTGGATCTATTATCAGCTTATAGCAATTCAATTTAACCAACATTTTTTAGAAAATAAAGGAATATGTAGTACTATATGTAGTCATGTGTTTAGAATAATTCAGTCAATATTTGTCATTATGCTTCCCTTGCCAGAAAGCTTGATTACAACAGTAATGACATAATCACACGGGGCAAGAATCAGCTCCTGTTCCTTGTCCTCTCTCATGGGAAAAAAACGGAAGCTGGGAAAATTTTCTAATTTTAGTTGAAAAAAGACTGGGTCACTCTCTTAAAATCTTTGGCTACTAGACAAGAAAAAGTTACCATGTTAAAGGCGATGAGTTATTTCCATGAAGCTAAGTTACTTAACATTAATGTCTACAGTGTCTATCGCCACCTTTCCAAGGACAATTTCACACGAATTTTAAAATTTGTACATTTTATCTAAACAAGGTTATGAATTTATTCTTACCAGCAGCCTTCTCATTTTGATGCAGGATATTATGTCCTCTTTTCCACAAAGGGATTGATTCTTCTTCAGTAGTTTTAAGAGTCACAGACTGACAACTTTCTTCAGCAGGATGCTGAATATGGGTGCAATATACTGTCCCATTTTGCTGGGCGACCGTTTGAGTGCCATTTGGATAATTTATGTTTGTTAAAGTTTGGCATTCAGAAAAACAGTAAGATGGTAGAGATGGCATCACAGTGACCAGGTCAGAACAAGCACTTGAGAGTGGAGGACTACTTTCTTGATTCCTCTGACTGAAACTGTACTCCATTGGAAACGTGTGTTTTGAATTTAAAAAGTCATGTGTACTAATGTTTTGAGAATTTTCAGGTATTACTGATTGACAATGAGACACTTGCATTGTATTTTTACTACTACTATTCGATGTAGATTTAGGAGGAAGCTGTGGCATACTTGCTTTGCTCTGCGTTCGTATAAATGCATTGACTCTGCTTGCAGACTGTGGACGGACGACAGCGCCTCTCCTGTTTTTATACACATAGCCAGACTGGACTTTTGCAGATCCTGTTCTTATAATTACTTTTGCTCCACCTTTTTGTGGGTTACCTTTCTGAGTTTTAGAATCACCTTTATGTACAGGGATCTTACTTTCCTCATTCTGGGGGGCTGGCCAGGCTTGTTTAGCAAAGTTACAACCTGAAGGTACAGAACAGTTCAAAGGGTCATGGTCTGTTCTGGATCCTCCTAAAGCAGTGACATTTTCAGAGGAAGCATCATCCTCAGACTTCTTTCTATCAGCAGAATTTCCAGCACTAGCAGGAACGTTAATTATGCTGCTGCCAGCACCACTTTTAATGTGGACTTGTTGAGACCACTGTCGAGTTATTCCTGTTTTATTCTTCAGTGAATGACAGTCTTCCTCATTGTTTTTTATATCACTAGCTTCATCAAACCACCTCAGTTTTTTAATAGTCTTTATGATTTCTATACTTTTTTCTTTCTCCTTTTTTAACTCAATACTATCTCTGATAGCTGCTGCTTTTTGATTTCCAAAATTCAAGCCTTGATTAACAATTAGTGCCTTAAGATAATCATGTTCATATTTAGACTCTTTCTTTAAAATACCTTTAAGAAACCTCACACCATTTTGCTCATGCATGTTGTGTTTTATCTTCTGGTGCTGGCTAACTAAGTCATAATTAGGAATCATATTAGACAATGATGTTGATGTTTGTTTTTCATCTTTGGAGTCAGTATTGTGAGGTATGTACGCAGTTTGAAAACTGTCTGAAAATAAAGGCAACTCTCCCTTATTACAATTAAGATATTTTATTTTTTCATCTGTGAATTCATCTACCTTATCAGAACACTGTATTGGGTTGACTTCCTTTATATATATACTATTCTTTGCTAAAGTTCTAGCCGATTGCATATTAGATGGCAAAACTAAAGGCGTTGCCATTGGTATGCATGAGGTAGGAACAGAAGTAGTTCTATTTTTTTGAGTTAATTCAGAATATTTCTCTTGGTCCAAAAATGTAGCCATTTCCTGGGGTGCAGAATCTGAAGTGCTACAGGCTTTGCTGAATTTAAATGCTGGGTTCTGAGCAACTAATGGCCTCTCTTTTTTGAATGCTTCAGAAGTGGAGTCAGTTGTCCTTATAGTGCTAGTTTCAGAGGTCTTTTCACTTTTTTTATCTAGTACAAATATGGTCGGACAACGTACAAAGGCTTCTGGATTATTAGCAGTATTTGAGGCTTTTTCCATAGTTCTACTCAAATTAGATTGATTTTGTTCTTTACTACTAAAATATTCCCATGAAGGTAGAACACTGGATTTACTTAAAATATCTGAGAAAGGTGTGACAGTCCGAGTATCTGGAGCATCTAAATTCGTAAGCCAATTATTTATATGTTGAGTTTTAGAGAATGACAGCTTATCTTCATCATGGCAGCTTAGATTAGTTGATTGCAAATTTGCTGATTTGAGGGAAGTGGTATTCTGCTGAATTGATATAGACGGCTCCTTATGAAGTGTTAAATATATTTCTTCATGCTGTCCAGCCTCAAGACTGTCTATACTTGAGAGTGTTTCAGAATTGGTTATCTGGTTAATGTCATCACAAAATTTCTGGAAAACAAAGAACGTTGCTTTATTGCTTTATAGCTTAGAGTGCCAAAATTAATGATTCAACATGCTATTTGTTATTAAAGCCCAGTTCTTCTCGGCTTATGAAATAGAATAATATGAGTACAACAGTATAGGTATATAAATAATCCTCTGGGTAAAAAAAGAGGCCAGTAACAAAGACAGCGAAGTATACATGTTTTAATTTTAAGTCCCAGCTAGAATAAGTACCTACTTTTCTAGCCACAGCTATATATAATAATTTTGTTATTCCTGTTTCATTCAGAGCATAACATTTCTTGAAGGTTTCAGAAGAGTAACTAACATACTGAGAAATGTAATAGTTACTTACTAATTGTATTTTTCCCTGAAACCTTTCCTGCATCTAAATGAGGCTCCTAACAGTTCTGAGATCCCAAGGTGAGCTTCCTTTAGGTAGGAGCTACAACTTTTTTATTTTGAGACAGCATCTCTTTCTGTCATTTGAGTGAGAGTGTTGTGGTATCATCATAGGTCACCGCAGTCTCAAACTCCTAAGCTCAAGTGATCCTTCTTCTTTAGCCTCCTAAGTAGCTGGATTACAGGAGTGAGCCACCATTCCCAGCTAATTTTTCTATTTTTTGCAGAGACAGGATCTCACTCTTGCTTAGGCTGGTCTCAAACTCCTGGCCTCAAGTGATGCTCCTGCCTCAGCCTCCCAAAGTGCTAGAATTACAGGTGTGAGCTACTGTGTCTGGCTAGGCTACATCTTTTTATAAAAGTTAGTTTTATGGTCTATAGTGAGATTTAGTTTAGTAAGTAACCTTAAGGTTTAGTTTAGTAGGTAACCCTTTCTAGAGGATTGCTTGAGCCTAGGAGTTTGAGGTTGCTGTTTCTAGTTGCCTGTTAGAATACATAAGGATGTCTGAAGTCATATGTATGACAACTGTCTTGAGAGGACATTCAAAATAAAAGAAAATATTCCTAGCACTTTGGGAGGCTAGTGAGGCTGTGTCTCAAAACAAACAAACAAACAAACAAAAAAACCCCAAAACAATAATAAAAACAAAAGAAAGAAAATATATGCCTATGTTCTGCTAATTTAATACTTGAATAGGGCTCATATATTGGTATTATTATTTAAATTTTCCAGGTATTCAAGGAGGAATTTAAGGTCAACTATTGACTTTAATGACTCTTTAAAAAAAAACACACAATAATAATTTCCATTAATGTGACATTCTTATCAGCGTTTCACTAAAGTTTCCATGAAATTTATCAGTTTTTTTTTTTTTTTTTTTTTAGACAGTCTCACTCTATGGCCCTGGGTAGAGTGCCATCGCGTCATAGCTCACAGCAACTTAAAACTCTTGGGTTCAGGGATTCTTTTGCCTTAGCCTCCTGAGTAGCTGGGAATACAGGTGCCTGCCAAAAAGTCCAGCTAGTTTTTCTATTTTTGGTAGAGATGGTTTCTTATTCTTGCTCTGGCTGGTCTCCAGCTGTTGAGCTCAGGCAATCCACCTGTCTTGGCCTCGCAGAATGTGAGAATTAAAGGCATGAGCCACCGTCCCTGGCCAATCAGTCTTTAATAAAATTTTACGATCACTTCAAAGTTTGCTAAATGTTTTGAAATATTTCTATTTTTTTCACACATACCTAGGATGTATTAATCTATATCACATATATAGAAAGATTTAAAGAAGACATTAAAATTATAAATCTAGTCAAAAAGTTGAATGAATTCAAAGAAAACTAGTATCCCTTAAGATTTATCACAAATTTTAGATATTTAAATATTATATTAGACATATATATAGACAATATGTATGTCTATATATATTGTATTTTGAGACACAGTCTTAATCTGTTGCCTTGAGTTGAGTGCTGTGGCGTAATCAGAACTCACAGCAACCTCAAACTCCTAGGCTCAAGCAATCCTCTTGCCTTAGCCTCCTAGTAGCTTGGATTATAGGTACCTGCATGAGGCTGTGCTAATTTTCTAATGTTAGTAGAGACAAGGTCTGGCTCTTGCTCAGGCTGATCTCCTGAGCTCAAGTGCTACACCTTGCTTGGCCTCCCAGAGTGCTAGGATTACAGGCATGAGCCACCATGCCTGGCCAGAGAATTTTATATTTTTAGCATTTACCCTTTATTTATAACATTCTTGGCACTCTTAAAGTTACTCAACCCAATTAGAGAACAGAACAAAGCACATCTACTTCAATGCCTATTTTTGGAACTGGGTTATTTTAATTGATATTGGTAAGAAGACCAGGCCTGGAGGGCTTCCTTTGAGATTGCACCTAATGAGACAAATCTGGGTCGAAGGTCTTTCTAGATGTAAGTATGATGTCCACAACTCTGACATTTCTGTTTGTATAAGTCTGTAATTGCCTCATCTTCCAAAGCACCTCAAAGTAAGTTTGGTAGGTGGGGCGTGGTAGCTCATGCTTGTAAACCTAGCACCCTGGGAGGCTAAGGAAGTAGATTGCTGAGCTCAGGAGTTCAGGACCAGCCTGAGCCAGAGCAAGACCCTGTCTCCAAAACTGGCTGGATGTTGTGGTGGGGCCTGTAGTCCTAGCTACTTGGGAGGCTGAGGCAAAAGGATTGCTTGAGCCCAAGAGTTTGAGGTTGCTGTGAGCTTTGATGCCACGGCATCCCACCAAGGGCAACAAAGTGAAACTCTGTCTCAAAAAAAAAATTTAGTAATTTTTGTTTTCATGAACTCTCCTTTTTAATATATTTGAGTGTTGACATTTTTAGTATTATGTTAGTGCATGTCTAGGTTTCATAGTCTTCTTTAAGAGACTGTTAAGTTTTGTTTTGTTTTTGGATAGGCGGCTTGACTCCTTGTGGAGTTTTTTTAGGCTTATCTAGAGAATGTGTCTAGGTAGAAAGCCCAGGTATTCATAAGGCTTACTTCATTTGTTTCCCTTTTTCAAAATCACATTACATACTGCATGTTGTCTGATGTATAAACAGACTTGTTTTATATATTTTATTCAGTCTTACAGTTGTTTATGGCAGGAAGGCATAGTATCACAGCTTTCAGAAAACTGCTTGTTTTCTTAATCTTGCCAATTTTCATTACTTGTTGGATGAACCAGGCCACAGTTAAGAATTTAATCTTGATATTGGCCTATTGTAAATCCTATAAGTATATATAATTATTCATTAAAATTACATGGATATGTAAGAAAATCAGTAGACATCTGTATTCATTTTGGAAAAAATAACAAAGTAAATGTTCTAATAGGGATAACAGATGACCAAACAGTGTGTCTAGCTAATTCTGCCGTGTTTCCATTAGAAGCCTAATATCTACATGTATTATAGTTTTCAGGTTGCTTTTTATAATATAATCTAACAACAATACTTTTATTATACTGTACTTTCAAAGGTAAGGAAAAAACTAAAAAATTATTTCTAAAATATCTATAATATCTATGAATTTATGTTGATTCATCTATAGTCTTTTATGGCCTACTCTTGGCTAATGACATACATTTCTTTAGTGGAGAACACATTAGTAGTAGGAGTTAAAATATGAATACCATATTTACAGTTTCATACTTGCAAACTGCTTAGATGCTGATCTTCTAGGAGTCTCTGAGTCTCCTCCAGTTTAAGCTGGTATACATTTTTATTAGTAGTTAAGTTTGCCCTGATGTTTTCCTTCATTTCTTTATTACAATTGATTTTGGATAACAGTTGTTTCTGATGGTTGTGATCATTTTTTGACAATGCTGAAGGCAAGGCAGAATCTATAGTTCTGTAAACCAGACATAAAAATGTTCAGTACATTTGAACACAGTTAACTTCTTTCAATATGTATATAAATGACACATTTGTATAAAATGTGTGTGTTTGTCCAGATAACCACATATAAGGATATTGGAGAAATATATAGACATTAGGTTAAGAATTTAAGGCAATCAATAGTAGAATAAACATGGTTGTGAGATCGTAGTCCCAATAAAGAACTCTGCCTTCATGTAGGAATGCCCAAATATTCATGGCCTTAATTATTATATCCTATTCCTCTGTCATTTGGGATAGGGGTAGAATCCTGTTGATGTGTAGAGATAGTCCTTTGTTCTTTAAGAGCATTCCTATATGGACATATACCCTTCATTCTGAGTTGATGTCATGGCTGGTAGGTATTTCGATAACCATAATAGAGTTGACTGAAGATTCAATCAGACAGAAAATATCAAAACTCTTTGTCAGAGTAGGCAAGGATTTCCTCCCTACTTAACAAGGTTTTGGAACTTGGATCTTGGTGAAAAATATACACATTTGTTTTCAGTTGTTTCAGGAATATAAACTGGAATACAAGCATGGTTTTCTTGTAACAGAAGAAATGCCTTCAATATAGAATTCACTTTTAATGTGTCAAAGTGCCACCCCAAAATTATTAGGGCATGACATCATCTTCTATAATTTTGTATCTTCTGAAAACCTATTGCATGTTTCATTTTAGTATGTAAACAAGTGAAGCAAAAAAAAAAAAAAAAACTAAGGAAGGTTTTTGGGGGAAGATACAATGAAAATTAAAATATCAAATAGCTAGCTGACTGCTGCACTGAGGTTGGTAGTGAAAATTCCAAAAGTATTTCTTCCCAATTAAATTACAATATTCCCAATTCTAATAGAATAAAAATGTTTTCAAAGGTGACACATGGCCACATGGAATATATACCTATCTCCAATACCCATATATATCTTTATTTGGACAGACTGGAACAGTCAAGGTCAATGATTACTAGATTCTTAACTATCCTCTTTGAGATCACAGGGAAATCAGGGAGAAGAAGAAAGTATTTAATATAAGTTCCTGAATATTGAGAATATGTTTCTATCTCTTCCTTTTACATTTTCCTACTCTTACATGATCCTTCCCTTTCAATCACCCTTCCCAAACAAAATATTGCTAAATCTACAAAATATCTAATAAACTCAATTTATTTACCTTTAAAGTTGTCGTCTCTCAACTTTTTCTTCTCTATTCCTTTCTTCTCTACTCCACTTTCTTCTCTTTTCTTCTCTACTTTCTTCCCCCAGTGAGGCGCATTGAAGGGATGGATAGGAATAAAAGATGGGGAGGTAGAAGTAGAGGGAGAGTGAAGCGTGGGAGGAAAGGAAGAAGAAATCATAAAGGGAGAGGAAACAGGAGAAACGGGAGAGGGAAAAGCTAAAAAAGTAGGGGGCGAACATGGAGAGGGACAAAGAGGGACAGATGAAGGAGGTAAGAATGGAGAAGCAGAAGAGGAAGTCGAAGGGGAGGAAAGAATGGGCAATGAGGACGAGGATGGTACAGAGGGGGAGGAGGATGCGGGAGCAGGTGATGAAGGCAAAGGAGGTGGAGAGTGACGGGGAGTTGGACGGGAGAGAATTGAGGCAGGCGGACGTTCTACAAAGGCCAGGGGTTCATTTGACAATGTTGTAGCTTGTGGAGTAGATTGCCAGACTGACTGAAAAGGATCCAAGCTCCCAGGACGTTCAGGCAATGGAGCGATGTAAGAATGAGTCGGGACTGGTTGATGAGGGGGATGAATGGATAATGAGGAAGGCTTCAAAACAGGGAAAGCTTCCAAAGGGTTTGGGGAAACAACCAGTTGAGCTGGAAGGGAACGCCGAACAAGGGGAGGCATTAGACTGGCTGGGGTAGAACGCTGTGCTGGAAGGAAATGTTTGGGTCTGAATGTTTTGTAAAACAACTTGTTCTGTGAGTTAGGCTCAGGAGTGGCTGATGAACTTTGAGGTGGGTGAGGCAGATGGTCAGGCAGGCTAGAAGGAACTGGGGCTGGTAGATGAGGGAAACTGTCCGAAATGCTGGAAGTGACTGGGGCTGGAGGACGAGGAAGATATTTCATTGGGTAAGTCATTAATGGGGTTGGTAAAAAGGTCTTTGTCAGAGTAGAGGGAACAGATGGGTGGATAGGCAGCACATGGGGCTGGCGTGAAGGAGAAACCATGGGGTAGCTAGGAAGAATTTGGGAACGACGGGATAGCAACTGGGCCCGTGAAGGAGACAGCTGATCAGGTAAGTGGGGATCAGGTGTGGAGACAGCTGGACAAGCAGGAATGGATCTGCACAGGTGGAAAGCAGGTGGAGAGGCAGGCAGAAAGACAGCCTTATTAAGATGGCTCTTTTGGTTTATTGGGCTTCCTTCTATGTTTCTGATTCATGTTATTCTTTTTGTCCTTAGAGTCCACGATCATCTTCCTTTGATCAATCAGTATCCTCTCCCATGGTCAGAAAAATATATGTAACTTATTCAGTTTCCCCTTTTCTCTTTCCTTGTTCTTATTTTCACTTCTCAGAAGTCTGTTAGTTATATAGATACATGAGTATGGCTGGAAAATCTGATTTAAAGTACTACAGTGGAACCTTCATAGTTGACTACTTCCCCACATTGCCCACCTCCTTAAATTGACCTGGTTTTCATACAGACTGAACATGCACGGCATGTATCAGGACAGTAGACCTAGATCCTTAGGTTGACTACCTCTGTATGTTGACCAGTTTGTTATAGTCCCTTGGGTAACTTACAGAGGTTCTACTCTAAGGAAGGGAAGTAGAGGTCAAAGAGACAAATGCTCAGCTCTGGCCAGACTTCTCGGTGTGCATGTGTTTCAGGATCTACTATCTCACCATTAATATATGGATATTGGAGATAGATATCTAACTATGCTTTATTATTAAAGTGTTTCATATAGAAGAGTATATAACCTCTTTTACTCTATACCTACCAGAAGTGTGAAGTATATTAGTTTTATAAGGATTTGTTTGTGATAGAAGGCTGGGTACTTCTTATATTTTAAATTTTAGTCCCTTGTTAATACTCTTATATTTCATTATTGCTGAAGCACCTTCTACATTCTTAAGAATTTATTCTCTGATTTTTCTTGAAACTTAAGCATTAAAGCCTTGAACTTTTTCATATGTATATTTTTTATGTTAGACTATTACCAACATCTTAAATTATTTTTTTCTACTACTAACATTTCCCACATTAGAACAATCTTTCATGAACACTAATGCACTTCTTTAGAAACTCCCTGTTCTTGGCATTACTTTATTCCTTTATACATTTTAGATTTATAGTCTATGAAAATGTATTTTTAATATGTTAATAGTTTATTAATATTTGTAGCTTAATTATACTTTCAATAAATATCAGTATTTTCAATAACCTAACACCCAATTAATATTTCAATATCTCATATTTGTGTAACATTTTATAGTTTACAAATCACTTTCATACACATAATTTAATACTGTTAGTTATCTCTGGAGATAAGTCCAACTTTTAATAAGTAAACCATAGGGTTCTCCCTATATATTGTACACATTTGTTGTTCTCCAAATATATAACATCTATGTGATATATAAACATACACACACATAGATATAGATACTAGTCATATTACAATAACATAAAAACTAGGTATTCTAATATAAAATAAAGATCACTGCTCATAAAACAAAGATGATACATATTATTTAATAATTCTAGCACAGATTTGCTGTAATCATAACTACATATTTGTTTGCTAGAGGGAAATTGAAGTTGTTTGGACAGTTGAACTCTTCTAAGATTTTAAGCATCTGTACACTGTTGAATAAGAAAAATGTCTATGATTTCATTCATGATATGAGAGATTTTTCAACTGAAAGTATGTGATTAACATAAAGGATAACAAGTGATACACAGAAAAAGAAACCTAAGAGTGAACAAGCCCTGTATTAAAAAAATGCACATTACTTCTACACCACTAGATAGTTTAGAATTTTTTTTTTGAGACAGAGTCTTAAGCTATCGCCCTGGGTAGAGTGTGATGGCATCACAGCTCACAGTAACCTCAAACTCCTGGGCTTAAGTGATTCTCTTGCCTCAGCCTCCCAAGTAGCTGGGACTATAGGTGCCTGTCACAACACCTGGCTATTTTTTGGTTGTAGTTGTCACTGTTGTCTGGCAGGCCCAGGATGGATTTGAACCCACCAGCTTCGGTGTATGTGGCTGGTGCCCTAGCTGCTGAGCTACAGGTGCCGAGCCCTAGAATTTTTTTTTATTAAATTCCCAGAATCTCCTCTGTCTGTTACCTTCTCTTTTCAGACAAGCTTTTCCACAGAGTCCTCTAAAATTATACTGCCTTCACTGCCACAACTTCAATTTGTTCCTTAACCTCCTGCTGTTTGGCTTCCACTTCTCCCACTGCAGTGTACTGCAGTGGTTATGATTAACTAATTGACTTAATAATTACAAAAACAGACACTTCTTGACAACAATCTTTCCTGACTTTGATTTTCTTGGTTTCCATATCATCGCGTTCTTCTGGTTATTCTCATACTTCTCTCCTTGTTTCTTCTTAGGCTCTTTCTTTTTTTTTTTTTTTTT
>NW_003852396.1:6884974-6886043 GCF_000181295.1 Otolemur garnettii | reverse complement strand
TTTTTTTTTTGAGACGGAGCCTCAAGCTATCCCCCTGGGTAGAGTGCCATGGCATCACACTCATAGCAACCTCCAACTCCTGGACTCGAGCGAGTCTCCTGCCTCAGCTTAGGCTCTTTCTTGAGCTTCTTTTTCTGTGCCTGTCCTTTATACGCTAGAATTTCTGAGTTATTTGAACTTCTTTTCTTCACATACCCATACTCTCTGTGTAATCTTATTTACTTTGTCCATGTGATCTTATCTATATCTCTGTGTGAGTGAAGGGTTAACAAAATCTGTTCCCCTTCTCTATGGACCACTTTAACTTTGGATTAGCTTTCTAAGTTTGTTCTCTTGGATAATAGGAAGGATTTGAGCTGTATTACAAGGCACATTGATTATGGTAAAAATGACTAATCACTGGTAAATTGCTTCTGGTCTAAGAGGACTGTGAATAAACCATAGATGCCTGATAAGAAGCTATAGTTTTGGCTTCTCTGAGCTTGGTAATTCTTATTACTGGACACATCTTTCGCATGATCTTGGAAGCCTTCATGTGGAGCTATTACAAGAAATACTGGTTCCTCTGAGGAAATAGGGCTTCCAATCCAGGGTGGATAGATGCCTACCCATTGTGATCTTGCACTGTGATCCTTACCAGCTGAGCTGTCCTTGTAGGGGTAGGAATATAGCAAAGACAGCACTTCAACTGCTTTGTGGCCTCCTATAAGAGTTCCTTCAACTCATGAGGCATGCAGTGTTCTCATGTTGGCATGCAGTGTTTTCTAATTTTTTGTAGTTGAAGCCAAATATGGCCTATTGTAGTCAGGGGAGTTTGATTGTTTAGCTGAATCTAAGACTGTCAATGGTAGTCATCAATGAACGACTGTCATATCTACATCATGGCCCAGATTACTCAGCATGAGATATTGACTCCTGACTATCCCATAAATATTTCAAACTTATAGCTTATCGTCTTCCTTCTAATTATTTCCTCCCCTAAACCTATTTATTCTTCTTTCATAGTTATTAACATATATATTACATATATATGTGTATATATATATATATATTTTTTTTTTTTTTTTTT
>NW_003852396.1:6882047-6884438 GCF_000181295.1 Otolemur garnettii | reverse complement strand
TGGCATCACAGCTCACAGCAACCTCTAACTCCTGGGCTCAAGTGAGTCTCCTGCCTCCGCCTCCCAAGTAGCTGGGACCACAGGCGCCCGCCACAACGCCCAGCTTTTTTTTTTCTTTGCAGCCATCATTGTTGTTTGGCAGGCCCGAGCTGGATTTGAACCCGCCACCTTAGGTGTATGTGGCTGGCACCTTAGCCACTTGAGCCACAGGTGCCGAGGTGAAGTCATCATTTTCATTAGCTAAAGTGCCACTGTCCTGGCTTGCTCACCTTACCTTATTCTTTTCTATTCTGGTAATAGTTCTAAAATATAAATGTTGTGTGCTTGCTTCAGATCTGTTAGTAATTGTTTTTAGAACAAACTCCTTAATGAAATTCTTTATGATTTAACTAATGACTTTCTTTCAAACCTTTCTGCTCACAGCTCTCTTCTCACTGTACACACTAAATTGAACTACTAGTAGCTCCCTTAACACCATGTGCCTTTCATATCTCTACATCTTTTTCACACATTAATATTACTTCTATTTGAAGTTACTTTTCAGTGTATGTCTTGATGAATACCCTCCTCCTCTATCAAACTTCAGGTCACATTTACACTCTCCCAGAAGTGTTCACTTCTGTTGGTTATGTTTCTTCATCCGAAGTATTTATTGGATTTCTCCAACATGCACAGTGCTAAACTAAGCACTATGGGGAATAAATGCATGTGTAAGTTTTTGCCAATGTCCTCTAGTGTAGCAGTCCATATAGCCTATAGCTAGGAAGAGTGAGAATTATAAGAAATACCTGTATAGCTCAATAATGGAACACCTTGGTGGAAAGGGCATGGAGAGGGATTTAGCTCTCCTAACAAGCACAAGAGCTCGCGAGATGAGAGCATTGGTGAATTGGCAGTCTCTACACTCTCTCTCTCTCTCCTGCTGAAGTAGATAGCCCTCAGGCACCTAAGAGAAACTGTTCCTGAGCAAGTACTTAGTGCTCTGCATCTGGAACCTATTTAAGCCAGGCCTGAGACCCGGCCAGTCCTGGGCCCTGCCACTCTAGAATATTACAATCTGGTTGCAGAGACAAAAAGTACCCATAAAAATTAAGCAACATTATACACGATCATAACTTTGTATTTCTATAGCCTTGACCTTTCACATCTTTGGTTAAATGGTTTTTTACACATTTTTAAATGGATATTTATCCTAATTCAGAAGGTGCAAATGGAATTTTTGAAAAGTAACTAAATTTGGACAGTGCCTGTGGCTCAAAGGTGTGCCAGGCCCATATACCAGAGGTGGTGGCTTCAAGCCCAGCCCTGGTCAAAAACTGCAAAAAAAAAAGAAGAAAAGAAAAGGAAAGAAAAGTAACCAAATTTTATAAATCACCAAAACTCAAAATGTTAGCTTCTTTTGATTTTTTTCTCTTTGCATTTTCTTTTATAATCTATTATTTTAATGAATATCTTTTTTCTTTCCTGTTTGCTTCACTATCACTCTTCTAACATATATTCTTTTAACTCATAGCTGGATATTTCCTGGTTTTCCTGCTGCTACTTTCTCTATACTCCAGGTCTTATACTTCTATTTGATCAACATACTTAAACTCTTATTTCTTTATGTCACTTTCCTGCATTCTGAAAAGGCATTATTTTCATCCTTTCTTCTCTCTCATCTCCTTCTAACCACTCAGAATTATTTTTTATTCTTTAATGAGATCCATCATATAAAAAAGTATTGTTGAAGTTTAGGCAGTGATTATCTATCCCTTGGATTATCCCAGTATTTCTCTCTGGTCTCCTTGCCTCCAATTTCTCTCTATTCCTTCTATTCTCCAACATTTGTACCATTTATCTTTCTAAAATAATAAAGAGGATTATAACACTCTGTGCTTAAAAATCTTGATTGACTCCTCATTAGTTATAGGCTAACATTCAAATTCTCTACCTTGGGCAGTACCTGTGTCTCTGTGAGTAGGGCGCCGGCCCTACATACCGAAGGTGGCGGGTTCAAACCCTGCCCTGGCCAAACTGCAACAAAAAATAGCCTGGCATTGTGGTGGGCACCTGTAGTCCCAGCTACTCAGGAGGCTGAGGCAAGAGAATCGCCTAAGCCCAAGAGGTGGAGGTTGCTGTGAGCTGTGACACTGCAGCACTCTATCGAGGGTGACAAAGTCACCTAAACAAACAAACAAAAAATTCAGATTCCCTACCTAGACATGCAAACATTTCATATCTGATCTCAAACTATATTTTCAGATCATTTCCTATCACCAACACATTCTGTAGTCTGCCACTCTGAACAGGCTCTAAGCAAGGGCTCTGTGCCTTTCACAACACTGTAACCTGGCACACGCCTGAAATCCAACCCATGCTTCTTTTTTAGACAATTCTTTTTTTTTTTTT
>NW_003852396.1:6870115-6881915 GCF_000181295.1 Otolemur garnettii | reverse complement strand
CCCGCCACAACGCCCGGCTATTTTTTGGTTGCAGCCGTCATTGTTGTTTGGTGGGTCCGGGCTGGGGATTTGAACCCACCACCTTAGGTGTACGTGGCTGGCACCTTAGCCGGTTGAGCTATAGGCGCCGAGCCAGACAATTCTTTAAGAGTACTTTCTAACTTCATTTTGTACTTTTTTTTTTTGAGACAAAGTCCCACTCTGTTGCCCAGGCCAGAGTGCTATGGTGTCAGCCTAGTTCATGGCAACCTCTAACTCCTGGGCTCAATGATACTTCTGTTCAGCCTCTCCAGTAGCTGAGAGAGCCTACCACAATGCCTGGTTAATTTTTCCATTTTATAGTGAGCTCAGGCTGGTCTCGAACTCCTGACCTCAAGTGATCCTCCCCACTAAGCCTCCCAGAGGTTTAGGATTACAGCTGTGAGCTCTTTATCACTTTACTAATATTTCTGTAATAGCCCCCATTACACAGTATTTATTACATGTGCACAATAACGTTAACTACCATTAGACTCTTCTCGAGTCTTCTTGGGCAGAGGACCATATCTCATTTATATGTGCAACCCACGCTAATAAATGTCTATCCTACATAGCCCCTGGCTATTGTTCTACCACCTTTAATTTCACAATCAAGTTCCACTTTTTGTCTTTTTGTTCTCCATTTCTCTTTTAATTCATTGCAATCCATTTTCTGCCCCCACCATGCCACTGAAATTGTTCTGACCAAAGTTGCCAGTGGTGTTTTTGTTGTGAAATATAGTGGGCACACGGCTTCTATGGTGGATAGCCTCTCTTTGTCCTTCCAAATTCGCTTGTCACACTTTTCCACTTGACTCTAGGCTCTAGGAGACTGCATGAATAATCCCTTGTTCTTTGATTTCTGGCTGAGTTTGGCCAATGGAAGTCAATAGCAGGAGATGAGAAAGAGGTTTTTCATACTTTTACTCTAATATTTTCTTTCTAAAATTTTTTTGACCTGTTGAAATTCCCAATCCATACCCATCTTTGAAGCAAGGGAAAGAGTCAGAGATTATGCATATCTGGTGATCCTCTGGTTCATCCTCTTAATTTGGTAATAAACTGAAGAGTTGTTGGACATAGCTTTGTCCTTGCTCTTCATTTCTAGCACTGAATTTTAATTTTAAAAATATTAACTTACATTTTTATAGTTAATAAAATTATATGGTTCAGAATAAAAAGATCTCTGTATTTATATAATATAAGTACATTTATTATGTAAATAAAAGATACACATTTGGAAATCTTGCTCTCACTAGTCATTTGTGTATTCCTGCACTGTTTCTTTATGCAAAAATAAGGAAATAAAAACATGTATTTTTATTTTTCCCTTTTCTTACACAGAAGGCAGAATATTATATATTTTATTCTGGATCTTAGCTTTATACACTGAATGATGTATCCTGGAGATCAAGGACAGAACCAGGTTTTATTAGCATATAAAACTTTAAGACAACAAATTGGAGTTCTGACATTCCAATTTACTTTCCTCTCTACCTCAATTTAATCTGGGAAAATAAAACGATAAATTCTAAAATAGAGATGGGAGTAACTCATGAAAAGGCCTGTAAACCCAGCAACCAGAAAACTATGTACTCATTATATACTAATAATTACATATAATAATCACAAATTACTTACCTCCAGTTTTTTGTTGGTCTATGGGAAGAGGGAAGATTTCCTTCTGATTTTAAATTGGATTCCTGTATTTGTTTGAGGGCTTCTTCTAATGGAGGAACTGATTTTTGAAAAACTGAGGGGATAATAAAGAAAGGTTGAATAATACAGAATCATTTTATCTTCAAAGGTCTTTTAAATATATAACTTAATTGGTCAATGATAAAATACTACTTTAAAACTTTTGTAAAAAGAATTTTTTTTTAGAATAGTATAAATACTTTTGGGAGTCCTCAAGAACAGATAATGCAAAATTACTAATGTGAAATTAGACGTAGGGGTCATGGCAGTGAGGGGTCCTGAAACTTAAACTTCATTAGCTTTGTGGGAGATCTATTTCTGGAGGAGCTCTTTCAGTCCATAGAGTTTCCCCAGTATGTTTTACTTATTTATTTTTTTAAATTTTTAAATTTTTTAAATTTTTTTGAGACAGGAGCCTCAAGCTATCCCCCCTGGGTAGAGTGCCATAGCATCACAGCTCACCGCAACCTCCAACTCCTGGGGTCAAGCGAGTCTCCTGCCTCAGCCTCCCAAGTAGCTGGGACCACAGGCGCCCGCCACAAAGCCCAGCTATTTTTTGTCTGCAGCCGTCGTTGTTGTTTGACGGGCCGGGCTAGATTCAAACCCGCCACCTTGGGTGTACATGGCTGGCGCCTTAGCCACTTGAGCCACAGGCACCAAGCCCCCAGTATGTTTTAAATGAATGTTCCATTGCATGGATGTGGATGTCATTTTTTTTTGCTACAACTCCTGACTTTTTGTACACAGACCCTTAGGTAGTCAGACCATCTCTGGAACAAACAGTGCTCATGAGGGGTGATTACTTTTCTGAAGCATTTGACACAATTGACCCTATTCTCTCTCTTAAAACTACCTTCTCTTTTGCCTTTCTATACATTATTTTCTTTGCTTTTGTTTATTGTCCTACTTTCTTGATAAACAATTTTAAAAATCCATTTTAGTTCTTGTTCTACCTGTAGCAAATACTAGTGTGCTTTAAGATTGTATCTCAGGCCCAACCCTCAATCTGTGCCCTATACCCTGTTGTTTATTCGGCTTCATTTATCAACTATAGCTCTTTTCATCAGTAACTCTTAAATATACATTTCTATTCCATAGCTTTCTGTTGAGTTTCTGACCCATATTTCTAGTTGCTGATTTGATTTCTCCATTTAGATGAGCTACAGGTAGCTTGAAATCAATGTATTTAAAATTTAAATGAACTTTTGCACCTTTAACCTGATTCTTCTCCTTTGATACCTTGATTAATATTACCATCATCTACCAAAATAATTAATTCATCTAAAAATCACTGAAGTTTTTAAAACGTATGAAACTCTTTGCTAAGTCCTGGAGGACTGTTTTCCCAGCCTTTCTTCTACCACTCTTGATAAATTAGTAACGGAGTCCTATTAATCATAACTCCTAAATATTTTTCAGCCAGTGCATGCCTTTAACATCTCTTTCTACAATTATTTAAATACTCTTCTATGGGCCAGGTGTGGTGACTCCTGCCTGTAATCCTAGCACTCTGGGAGGCCAAGGCAGGTGCATTACTTGACCTTGTCTCTACTAAAAATAGAAAAAACTAGCCAAGTGTGGCGGTGGATACCTGTGGTCCCGGCTACTTGGGAGGTTGATGCAAGAGGATGACTTGATCCCCAGAGTTTGAGTTTGCTGTGAGCTAAGATAATGCTACTGTACCCAGAGTGACAGAGTGAGATTGTCTTAAAAAAAAAAAATTAATCTATTAGTCTATTTTAGTGAGTCTCTATATCAATCTGAACTCCATGCTGTTACTGTAATTATCTTTCTAACAAACAAATCTAATTATAGTAAAGACGCCTAGCTTCCCACCTAATTTCCATTTTCCCTTTCTTCCTTGGTAACAGACCCTATAGTGATAGGGTGACAATAAACCCACATTAAAAAAAAAAAAACACTATATTTTGCAGACTCCCTTGCAAATGGAGATATTTTAGATAAAACTGATAGAGGCCTTCTAGAAAACAGTTTAAAGGAAGCTCGGGGTACCCCTTTTACCTTTCCCTTTTCTCCCTTAGTCCTGCTTTGAACACTGATACAATGCTAGAGCTCCCGTGACTACCATGTGATCGTGTAGTGAAGATGGCTGAGCTGAGAGATGGGAGCAGTCTGCTTCCCCACTGACACTACATAATCAACAAACCATCTGTGGACTATGTACCTCAGGGCTTCATATTACATGAAAAAAGTGAACCCTTATCATGTGCAAACTACAGTTATTTGGGTAGTTTACTGGCTGCCCTTATTAACAGGAAGATCTGTTACTCACACTGTAATGGCTTGGTTTTCAGTTAAAAAAACTCTGTAAGTGGACTGACCACTTTTGCATAATGATGGAATTTCTAGCATGGTATACAAAAAAGCTCTTTGAGAACTGGCTACAACTTATTTTTTCTAGCTTCATATCCATTTTCTTCTTTTTTTCCATCCCATGCTTCAGATACACTGAAATATATAATTTATTTGCACAAGCTGTTCCTTTTGTCTGGAATGTCCTTTTGTTTTCTCTTCGGTTGGCAAACTCTTCATTCTTCAAGACCCGACTTAAGTCATTGTTCCAGGAATGATGTCCTTAAGTTCCCTACTTAGGTTTAGTGTTCTGTGCTTTCATAGTACGTTACACATTCTGCCACTATAGCAACTGTTACTACATCGTTGACATTAATCATTCATATTACTCTTATTTCCAAAATAGATTGGGAGATCTGTAATAGCAGAATACAATTTCATTTCTCTGTGTCTTAGCTTAACCCAGGGCTAAGTACAACTTAGTATAGCATATGTTTATTGAATCCATAATGGCTCTGCTTATCTTTTTTCTTTATGAAGCATATTATTAATTCTGTCTTACTATTTAAGGTATAAAAAATATAGAAGTGATATTGAAGAACCAACCATAATCATATTTAAATTCATGATTGGTTCCAGTACTTTAGATTGTTGGTATATTACTTTATAGATTTTCTTTTTCTTCTGTCAGTCTTTTTTTCTGAGACAGGGTCTCACTTTGTCGCCCTGGCATCATAGCTCACAGCAACCACAAACTCTTGGGCTCAGGCAATTCTCTTGCTTCAGCCTCCCAATTAGCCAAGATTATAGGCACCTGCCACAATACTCAGCTATTTTTAGAGAGGAGGTTTCTCTTTGGCTCAGGATGGTCTTGAACTCATGAGCTCCGTCAATTCACCCTCCTCACCCTCCTAGAGTGCTAGGATTACAGGCATGAGCCACTGTACCTGGCCTGTGCCAGTCTCTTAAATGTGAATTTAAACCAAACTGTGAATAAAATGATGGAATGAATATGATTACTAATTTCCTGAACCAAAATGTTAAATTTTCTTTTTGTTAAGGTTCTTACTAAGTCAATTTTAAAAAGAGAAAACATTGTATGCCAGTTTGAAGTCAAATCAAACTTAAAAGGTTTTAGAATTTACTAAGAGTCAACAAAATATTCTCCAAATTAAATCTAAATCAAATTGCTATCTTTTATCCTATTATTCAAATGGCATATTGTTCTTTTTGAGTTTCCACTTCATTTTTTTTTTTTTTTTTTTTGAGACAGAGTCTCACTACATTGTCCTCAGTAGAGTGTCGTGACGTCACAGCTCACAGCAACCTCCAATTCTTGGGCTTAAGCAATTCTCTTGCCTCAGCCTCACAAGTAGCTGGGACTATAGGACCTGCCACAACATTTGGCTATTTTTTGTTGCAGTTGTCATTGTTGTTTAGCAGGCCCAGGCTGGGCTCAAACCTGCCACCTTTGGTGTATGTGGCTGGTGCCCTGCTCACTGAGCTACAGGCGTGGAGCCTCATTTTTTTTTATTTTCAATAATGATACAAGGGAAAGTATAAACACAGTTCCTCATTATCATAAATTAGAGGAAATCACATTAGTCAGCACACCAAGAGTACGACGGATGAGCCTCATCCTGGGAAAACTACCTTTGTGATCATGGCATCTCTCCTGCCAGGTAAGTATCCAGTTCATATCTTAATTCACCATTTATTGTCTACTTAAGCCAATGTGACTAAAATTTTAATTTTTGTTCTATATTCTTCTAGAAATTAAGGTACCTGATTTCCTCCGCTGTGAAAGAGGAATATGGGCACGCTGGAATTTTTCAGTAACTTCTTCAAACTTCTGTTTTCTTTGTTGAAGTATTTGTTCTCTGATTTGGTATTCTTTTTCCTCTTGTTCTTTTCGTTTTTCTTCAAAAGCTCTATATTAAAAACATAAAGAAGATAACAGAAACAACCAATAAATTTTCAAAATCTCAACATAGGAAATACTTTTAAAACAATGCATTTATTATATTGTAGTGTTCCCATGTTTCAAAATTTTACTTAGAAACAACCAATTTTATATTTTTTAAAAAGCAGACCCTTGGGTAAAAATTTAAATATTTTTAAATATCTTCATCTCTTGCAAATAAAAGAAGGCTCAGTACTTGTCTCTATACCTATTCCTACTTCCCAAGCCCTGCTATGGAAAATTTCATTTCTAAGAAGTTATACTAAATTTAACATGATGGCTAGTTTTAAACTTTGGTTTAATTAAAAAAGAAAGAAAAAGAGAAATATATAGCGTTTTCTTGACTACCCCATAATTTTCAAGACTGCTCCTTTTACCAATGAATTAGTTCTTCATATTACAGAAAACAGTTCCATTTACAATATCATTAAAAAAAACTTAGAAATAAACTTAACCAAAGAGGCAAAAGACTCATACACTGAAAACTACAAAACATTGCTGAAAGAATTTTAAAAAGCAATAAATAGAAAGACATCCTGTGTTCATGGATTAGAAGATTTACCATTGTTAAGATGTCAAAAGCTATCTAGCGAGTCTATCCAATCCCTATCCAAATCCCAATAACTTGTGGGGATAGAAATAGAGAAATCCACTCTACAATTTATATGAACTCTCAAGGGATCCTGAATAGCCAAAATAATCTTGAAAAATAATATAGTTGGCGGTTTCACTCTTCATGATTTCAAATCTATAGTGAAGCAGTATGGTACTGTCATAAGACAGATATATTAACCAATGGAATAGTTAAATAAAACCTCCCATGTATGGTCAAATTATTTTCCACAGGGATGCCAAAGCCTTCCAATGAGAAAAGAGTAATCTTTTCAGCAAATGATGTCAAGAAAACCAGATACTACAAAAGAATAAAGTTGGACTTCTGCCTTACAACATATAAAAAAACAACTGAAAATGGATCAAAGATCTAAATATAAGAGCTAAAACTATAAAACCATCATAAGAAAATTAGGGGAAAAACTTCATGACATGAGTTTGCCAATATATTCTTTTCATATAACACCAAAAGCACAGACAAGAAAAGAAAAAAATAGATAGGTTATATTTCATCAAAATTAAAAACTTTTGTGTGTCAAAGGTGGCTGCCAATATACTAATAAGGCCACATAGGGAATGAGGTAAAATATTTGCAATAATATATCTGATAAGGATTGATTATAAAAATATATAAAGAACCTTAACTCAACAACAGAACCTGATTTGAAAATGGTTGAATGACATCTGAGTAGACATTTCTCCAAAGAAGACATACAAATGCTAACAAGTACATGAAAAGAGGATCAATGTCACTGATCCTTAGGAACATGAAAATTAACACTACAGTGAAATACTACTTCATATCCCCTAGGATGACTATTACAAAAAAAAGAACTGTTGGCAAGGATTTGAAGGAATGGGAACCTGTATACATTACGGGTAGGAATGTAAAATGGTGCTGCTCTGGAATTTTATGATTCTTCATAAAAAATTAAACATAGAATGACCACATCAGAAAGCAATTCCATTTCTGGGACTATACCCAAAAGAAGTGAAAGCAAAGCAGGGGCTCAGACGGGTTATTTGTATATCCACTTTTATAGCAGCATTATTTATAATAACCAAAAGGTAGAAGCAACTGACTGTCTATCAGATGAACGGACAAACAAAATGTGACATATACATTCTATGAAATAGTTTTCAGTCTTAAAAAAAAAAAGAAATTCTGATATATGTCACACAAGCTACATAAATGAAGCTTGAAGGCATTATGGTAAGTAAAATAAGCCAGTCACAAAAGAACCAATGTATTAACTCTTCTTATGTGAGGTAAGTAGCACAGTCGAATTCAGAGAGACAGAAAGTAGAATGGTGGTTAGCAAGCCTGGGGGAGTAGAGAATTATTTAATGGGACAGAATTTCAGTTGGACAAGATGAAAACATTGTGGAGAAGGATAATAGTGATTGTCATACACAATATGAATGTGCTAAAAATAGTCTGTGAATAAAGATAAAGAAAACAGAAGCAACTAAATGAAGTCGTTGAGAGAGTATCTTTCTGTTGGGAGGAAAGCTAGTTTACAAGAAGCTGAGTCAACTCAGAAAGTTCTAACTTCTAAATTGATACGCTTTTACTTGAGATTAAAATCATGTGTCAAGTGGAATAAAACATGGATGTACTCATGAGGTATCCAGTTTCCAAACATAGTCTCTGGTGAACCATGATTATGTAGTCCTCTCTGTTTTAATCAGTCTGCCCTGTGGCTCCCTTATTACCAATAGAATATTATAACTGACGCTATGTGACTAGAAGGTTAGGACTTCTACAGCTTCCAACCTGGTCTTCTGGAATGCTCACTCTAGGAGAGAGCATAGAGACGGATACTGGCTCGTCTCCAGCTGTTCTAGCCATCTCAGCCAAGTATAAGACATGTGACTAAAAACGCCTTCTTGGATGTCCAGCTGTTTGAAGTACTCCTCTTGGGAAGCTAGGTATTGACACCAGCACCTGGTCCACTCTTCCAGACAATTTTGAAACTCTTTTTCTGGAAGGGCCATCAGAGCTGTTGTCATAAGAAATCTGACAATTAAGTTTGTGAACGTGTCCTACAAAAAGTGCTTTGAATGGTAGACTAGGTGCTGGTGTCCTAGTCCAGGACTTCACCTTTGAAGGGAGCACTTCAAAGGTGACCCTGGTGACATTCAGCAGTGAGGCATGTAGCACTTTTCCTAGGATGAGTTTGTGAACTTAGTTGTCTGACCTCTTTTTACTAATTTATGTTAGTGATATTTCAGTGTTTATTATAGATTTGTTTCCTAGGAAAATACTTTGATGATCTCTGCTTTAATAAGGCTGACATGGAGCTAACTCTAGACAAAACTGTATATCTGAGAGTTGGTTTGAGAAATCCAGAGCTGCCTAAGTGCTCAAGGGAATTTATTACATAATGGTGACATAAATCTTCCTCTAATTCAAGAACTTCATGTTGTTCAGTAATGCCCCATATCTGAGTTATCAAATAAGATACTGAGCATTTAAGTGGCATAGCAAATGCTTACAAAAACAAGGAAACAAAAATTATTTGTTGTTTAGTATTTCAAAACAGGCAACATAAATTAATAGCCATCTCATTAGTAAAGAATAAAATTGTGGCAAGCTAAATTATTGGCTTGTAAGTAGGATACAATGTCAAACCTTTCACAGTTTCTGACTTAGCACTTTCTAGAACAGTTATAAATCAAGACTTAGTTGCAAATAAACACAGGATGAAAGCAAAAGGATGGAAAAGCATAAGAAATTGATTTGACTACATTGATATCAGACAAAGTATTTGACTATATTAATATTAGAATTTACTTAACCATATTAATACGAACCTTATGATAAGGAGTATTATCAAAGTTGGAAAAGTAACATTTCATAATTATAGAAAGCTTCCTTCATTAGAAAGACACAGGTTAGTATGTACCTAATAACAGACCTTCAAAATATATGAAGCAAACACAAAACTAAAAGAGAAACTGACAGATCCATAACCATGGTGCATATTGTAATATCCCTCTCTTAACAATGCAACAACCAGACAAAATATATCACTAAGAATACAGAAGATCGAATAACATTATCAGCTACCTCAACCTTGTTAATATTTATGGAACAATAATTATTTACACCCATAATTGTAATACACATTCTTTTCAAATACCTCATGAGTCTTAAATTGATGTATAAAATAAATGTCAGTGGATTTCATAAAATTTAAATTTCCCAGGGGTCTTCTCTGACCAAAACAGATTTAAATTAGGGATCACTTATGATATGTAGAAAAGCTCTGAATAATTGGAAATTAAAGAAAAAAACACCCAAACATAGTTCTATATAAACCATGGGTGAAAGAAGAAATCAAAAGAGAAGAAAGAAAAGATTTCGAATTGCATAAAAATAAAAATGCAACACATCAAATTTGTTAAATGCAGTTAAAAGAGTGTTTAGAGGGAAATGTATAATTTTAAATGCTTAGAAAAAGGGAAAGGTTTAAAGTTAATTCTGCCATATTTCCAGTTTAAGAAAAAGGGGGGATAAGCAAATTTGTCCAAAAATAAAAAGAAAGAAATGAATAAAAATAAGGAAATAAAACAGAATAAACCAATGAAAAAGTAAATAAAAAATAGAGATGACGCAGACACAAGTTGGTTTTGAAAATGTTGGTAAAACTGATCAACTCCTACCAAGAACACTGAAGGAAAAATAAGACCAAACAAAATTAACACTATCATGAATTCAAGAGAAGAGAGCACTGTACATACCACAGACCTAAAAAGAATAATAGGAGAATGTTGTGAACAACTTTGTACTAATAAATTCAACAATATAGATAAAATGGACCGACTTCATAAACAACTTTAAAGACACTGACACAGAAGAAAAATAAAATACGAAAACTTCTATATTTATTAATAGAATATTTAAAAGAGAACAATCATACACAATCTTTAAAGAATGCAGAGGTGGAAGAAACACTCCCCAATATGTTCTATAAAGATATGTTTAATAGCCATGATTCCCAAACCTAAAGAACACATTACAGGAAAAGAAATTTATAGACCAATATCCCTCATACATTTTGCATAAAAATCCTTCACAAAGTACAGGCTGAGCATTTCTAATCTGAAAACCTGAAATTCGAAATGCTCCAAAATTTAAAACTTTTTCAGTGTCAACATGGAGACTGTTGTTTATTGTTGCTACTATCTCACATTATTTTTTCACTATATTAATAGTATGTGATAAGTTTTTATTCTTAACTACTTAAAATGTGACTATGTGTAGGAAAGTGATTGGTTTATTGGTAGCATGTAAATTGATAGGAATGATGATGATGTCAAACCACCACAGACTGACTGTCCACAGAGGTGGCGGAGATAGTGACACCTTTGCTCTCTGATGGTTCAATGAACACTAACTTCGCTTCAGGCACAAAATTATTAAAAATATTGTATAAAATCTAAAAAAAATTATATAAAATTACCTTCAAGCTATGTGTATAAGGTATATATAAGACATACATGAATTTCACGTTTAGACTTGGGTCCAATCCCCAAGATACCTCATTATGCTTATGCAAATATTCTAAAATTCTAGAAAATATGAAATCCAAAACACTCCTGGTCCCAAACATTAGCAAATAAACCTGTATTAGCAAATAAAATCCATTAATTTATGAAAAGAATAATAAATACATCATTACCAAATAAGGATAATCCATGAAATATAAAGTTAACAATTCAAAATTAATCAGTATATTTCACTATACTGACAAAGAAAGAAGAAAAGCTATGTAATGATCAAAATAGAGGCAGAAGAAATATTTGACAATATTTAATGGATAATTATAAGAACTCTCAGCAAACTAGAAATGTGCGAATTTTCCTCCACTTCTAGAACTAATGAATAAATTTTACAAGTTGTCATAATAGAAGATCAATATAAAGAACTCATTTGTATTTCAACATGTAAGCAACAAATAATGAGAAATAAAATTTAAACAAATCCATTTATAATAGTATCAAAAAATACAAAATACATGTATTTAACAAAAGACATATAAAACCTCTACAGTAAAACCCAGAAAATGCTGCTGAGAGAAAACAAACAAAAACAAACTCCAAATAAACAAAAAAAGGGAACAAAAGGAGAGATATATTATGTTCATGGATTTCACAGTTGCAAGAATCAGTATTGTTGTTTTTTTTTTT
>NW_003852396.1:6852415-6869950 GCF_000181295.1 Otolemur garnettii | reverse complement strand
GGGCTGGATTCGAACCTCCAGCTCAGGTGTATGTGGCTGGCTGCTTAGCCACTTGAGCCACAGGCGCCTAGCCAAGAATCAGTATTGTTAATTGAATTAGAATTGTTATCAGTTCTCTCAAAATTGATCTATAGATTCACCATAATCTCACTCAAACTCAGTCAAATTGACCTAATGGAAAAGCAAAACTGCCTATTTTAGGCAAAACTATCTTGAATTTAAACAAAATTGGAGAACACACAGTATCTTTTTTTTTTTTTTTAAGAGGTATTTTGTTTTATTTTTATTTATTTATTTATTTTTGCAGTTTTTGGCTGGAGCTGGGTTTGAACCCACCACCTCAGGTATATGGGACTGGCACCCTACTCCTTTGAGCCACAGGCACCACCCCACACAGTATCTTAATTAACTAAAAACAATTGGTTCTCAATTGGAGGAAATTTTGCCCTTTCTTCCTCAGGGGACCTTTTACGGTATCGAGAGACATTTTTAATTGTCATGACTGGGATGTGTTGTCACGATCTGCTTCTGACACCACTTGTCAGGGCCCGGGACTGGCCAGGTCTCGGCCCGGCTTAGGTAGGTGCCAGACGTGGATCGCTAAGCTACCTTGCTCAGGAATAGTTCCCTTAGGTGCTTGAAGGCTATCTACTTTAGCTGGAGAGACAGAGGGAGTCTTAGAGAGAGTAAAGCAGTCTTCTTAGTACAGATAGATCTTAGTCTTTAGTAGAGCTTGGTAATCTTCAGCAGAGATGCCGTGCTGGCGTTCTGCAGGCAGGAGAGGAGACAGAGTCAGAGTAAGTGGATCCATGATAGAAAGCGCATGGTTTTTGACTGCCTTCTCCTCCGGCCTAATATAAGGCTGAGTTCGTGCCTCTCAACACCACAGGTGTAGAGACTGCCAATTCACTAATGCTCTCATTTTGCGAGCTCTCTCATGCTTGTTAGAACCAAATCTCTCTCCATGCCCTTTTCACCACGGTGTTCCATTATAGGTATTTCTTATAACTCTCACTCCTCCTAGCCATAAGCTATATGGGCTACAGTGTGTTTACTGGTATCTAGTGGTGGAGGGCAAGAATGCTGCTAAACATCCTACAGATTATCCCCAAATTCCTAAAAGCAGCCCCTGTAACAATTATCTCATCCAAAATGTCAATAGTACTGCTGTTAGGAATTTCTGCTATATACATGCGACAGTAATCAAGTCAGTTGATAATCGGTGTGCGGGTCAACAGGCCAGTGGGACAGAGCACAGCAGACCTTCACATACATGGTCAATTCATCTTCAAACAGGTGCCATGGCCTCTAAATGGAGAAAGGAATTTTTCAATAAATGGTGTGGGAGCAGCTAGATAAACTTACATGAAAAACAAACCTCGATCCTTACACCAAACTACACCATATAATTTGAGATGAATAATAAAACTAAACCTAAAAATCTAAACCTATAAACTTTGCAGATGAAAACAAGAAGACTGTCTTTGTGACCTTAGGGTAGACAAAATGTCTTAAGAGAAGACATAAAAAGCACAAACCATAGAATAAAAAATTGGTAATTTTTTAATCAAATTTTATGAATTTTTGTACTTCATCACAATTTAAAACTGCTCTTTGAAAGATTTCCTTTGGAAATAAAAAGGCAAGCCACAGGTTAGAAGAAATGACTTGTAATCTACGTCTCTGACAAAGGACTTGTATCTAGAATACGTAGTGTACATTTAAAACCTTACAACTCAACAGGAAGATAATCCAATTTAAAATTTAAAAAATAGATGAAATATCTAAAAAGATACTTCATAAAAATTACAGGAATGGCCAATCAGGAATAGGCAAATAAAAACCATTTCACACTTATGTATGGCTAAAATTAAGACTGACTGGGAGGCTGTGAAGCCACTGGGACTTAACTGCATTGCTAGGATGTGTGTAAAAAGTCAACCCTTTGGAAAACTGTCTGACTTCTTTTTACATGGTTAAATGTATACATACCTGAAGACTCAGCAATTCCACTTTTAGTATTTGCAGGAGAAATAGAAACACATCCATAAAAAGCTTTCCTTCTTAGGGATTCTCTCATGTTTTGCCATTTTGGCCTGGGTTATCTTTCAGCCAGCAACTTTATTACTAGCCCTTAATTAGAACAACCCAATGTCCATCAATGGGAGATAGATAAATTACGATATATTTTTACAATGGAATGAATACCACTCAGCAATTACAAAAAACTACTGATAAATGTAATGACATGGATGAATCTCAATATTAAGAGAAAGAAGCCAGAGGCAAAAATAGGCAAAACTAATTCTGATGATGGAAATTAGTACATTGGTTCTATGAGGGGGCGGAGACTGCAAGGGACTTGAGGGTATACACAAGAGAAATTAACGACAGACTGTGGAGCAAGAAGATAAGTTTGAACAGAAGTGAGAATATGAGGAATGAGATGAACAGCAAAAGGGTGATACGTTAGATGGATTAGAGAACCCGCTGAATTCAGGGTACTAGAGGAAGTGAGATGGAAGGATGGGAGGTTTGCAGATCTCAAAATGGAGATTTCTGAGGTGGACGAGTAATGGGTAACAGCTGAGGTGAAGTGCCAGTGAATGGGCGAAGTTTAAGAAAATGACAGGCCACCAAGTTGGATTGATTAAACATTTAACAAGATAGTCTTGTTTTCTTCTGTAATTTTAGACATTGAAATAATAAAGAATGATCATCTGAACAGTGGTAGGAAGACAAAAAGAGCCAGGTGCTAAAACTTTCAAGAAATGCCACGGAGAATGTGCAGATGGCTGCCCTAGGGAGAGGGAGAGGGAGCAGGGGATTCTGATGCTGTGTGACAGGAAGGCCTGGAGGGAGAGCAATGGTCAGAAGTGCCCCAGAGCAACAACAGAATCCTTACACCTTATTCTTTTATCTCTTGTCTCTTCATACTTGCCACAGTGTCACTTTCTATCTCCCTCTCACATCCTTTATCATAGAAAAAACCAGAAAGCTATAAGCAGAGAACTTGTCACATACCTAAAAATTACTTGCATCCATATTTACCTCAATCTGAGCTTCTAAAAACAGTTTGTAACAATCATATCTCTTCAATTGCTTTAAGTCTTAAAAAGTACAAGGTTTCATTTTTATTAAAAATAGGGCTAAAGTACCATTCTTTAAAAACTGTAACAGGAGAAAAAATAGTTTTTAGCCATAAAATATACCATTATTTACAAACAATAATGCTGACAGTCTGTAAGAAATAAAGATAAACCCAAGAAAATACTGTGAGTAAAATAAGAGTAAAACAAACACTGCTTGGCAAAGAAACATGTTATCTGATGTTACCTGTGCTTGCCAAGACTTAAAATTATTTGAAATCCTAAAAGTCTACATTAAAATCATATTTTCCATCAGATTGTCTTTCACTTGACTAGAAAAGAGAAAAAGTCAAAAGTGACCCCAGGATAGGGGATGGATATGCTCCCTCTTAACGGGCACAATGTCAGGGTATAGAGCACACCCCTTGGGGGTGGGACACAATTATAAGAGGGACTCTACCTAGCAAATGCAAACATTGTAACCTAATTCTATGTACCCTCAACTTAACCTGAAGAATAATAATAATAAAGTGATCCTTAACAACTACTGGAAGGGAAAAGTCCCAAGCAACAAAGATCCATAGTCTGATTTACCACCTAGAATTAGTAGTATATACAACACAAAGAAAAATATAATGATGCCTTCTTTCTTTAAAGACAGAAGTGTTAGCCAAAATAAACATGTCAATATTAATTAAAGGATGTAAATTTTAAAAAGTGAGTTCCTTAGGTCCTTATTCACATTTATTCCTATCTTAGCTTCAGTTTCAACAAAATATTTACTAGGTTATAAGGTATCAGACACGTTTAAAAAAAGGTGAAGCAGCATCTAGATGGAGAAATACCAACAACAAAGAAACAAATTAAACTTCTGGAAAAACAGAAGTATTCATACTTTTTGCTGTTTCTTTCACTCAGTGCAACTAAAAATCCTGAACATTATATATACAGTTGGCTCTCCATATCCAGGAGTTCTGCAACTGCAGGTTTAACCAATGCCAGATTGAAAACATTTGAGGGAAAAACAATAAAAAATAACAATAGAACAATAAAAAATAAAAATAACGTCTAACAATTTTTTTCATAGCATTTACATTGTATTAGGAATTATAAGTAACCTAGAGATGACTTAACGTATATGGTAGGACATGCATAAATTATATGCAAACATTACATTGTTTTATATAAGAGACTTGAACACCTGGGAATTTTGGCTTCCATAGGGTTCTAGAATGAGTCCCCAATGGATATGGAGGGACTGGGTGTGTGTATGTAGGTGTATAAAACCATAAGGACTCTGAGGCTATCTGGCTACGGACCTTGGGCCTGAGGAAGGATATGATGGTTACATTTTCTGGGTTTTCTTTTTGCTTTCTATATTCTAGATTTAGACCCAAAGAAACCAGAAACCTGAAAACATCAACAAGCTTGTAAAAAAAAAAGGCCCCAACTAAAGCTTGCTGTGTTTAGCCCCAGGAAAGTTCACCTTAGCAAAACAGAAAAACTTAAGACAATAACCCTACTACTCCATCCAAATACCACAGAAGAATCACTGTGGTTCCAGTCCCATCTTGACAAAAAGACTATGTGGACAGCTTAGATTTCTACTCTTTCCATCCTTGAAACAAGATGCCCCCAGCCCTCTTGTAGAGATACTGCTGTCAGAGAAGCTGAGTACAAAGCTGGCCTTTCACCTCTACCTAGTAGAAACGAGTACTTCTCCCCACCCTGCTGTTAGTCGAGACTGTGAGGAATCTGGACTTCCACCACCCCAGCTGTAAAATGTGCCCCATTTCTCTTGGATTGGGTGGTGTCTGAGGAGGCTTGTGGAGAGACATGTCTTTCATCACCCACCAGCAGTAATAAGGCCACTCTCACTGTGGTGTCAGTGGGGACCACATGAGAAGCTGTAATAAGGAACCCTCCCCTAGTGTCAACAGAGGCTAAGGATGAGCATCGGCCTCTACCTTCTTTTATCTGTAGTGAGACTGCATCCCTCCTTCCCTGTGAAGCGGTGTCAGAAAGAGCAGATCTCATAACATAATATGAAAATGTTCAGGTTTCAATAGAAAATCACTTATTATTCCCAGAGCCAAGAAGGTCTCAAACTGAATGAAAAAAAGGAAAGATAATCAATAGATGTCAACATGAAGACAACAAAAATGTTAGAATTATCTGACAAAGATTTTAAAGAAACTGTGATAAAATGCTTCAATGAGCAATTATGAACCTATTTGTAAATGAAAAAACTATAAAGTCTCGAAATATGACTCAAGGGAAAATAAAAGTGTCAAAAAATAAAGATCTAAAGAATCCATATAAAGAAGAATCAAATGGAAGTTTTAGAATGGAAACATAAAAACTCAGTAGATGAATTAGGAGACTCAGCATAGTAAAGATGTCAATTCTCTCCATCGCACATTGATCTACAGGTCATGAAATTCCTATCAAACTCTCTGCAATATTTTTGTAGGTTTGGATAAGATTATTCTAAATTTTATGTATAAAGACAAAGATATTAGAATACCTAATACAACTTTTAAAAAGGAGAATAAAGTGAGAAGAATCAACTTATATGATTTGAAGATATTAAATAGCTACAGTAAACAAAATTTGGTAGTATTGGTGGAGGAACTTACACAAACATTGATCAAACAGAATACAGAACACAGAAAATAGATCCAAACAAATATTTCACTGATTTGTGAAAGGGTACAAAAATAATTCACAGAGAAAAGATAGCCTTACAGTAAATAATGCTGGAACAATTGGACGGAGGCAAAATACTGTACATATACACACAAACAGAAACAAAAAATCCCCCAAATAACCAAATAAAACCTACTTGTAACACATACTTTACACAAAAATTAACTTAAAATGGGTCACAAACTTAACTATAAAACATAAAACTATAAAACTTTTAGGACAAAACATAGAAGAAATTTTTCAAGATCAAAGTCCAAACCAAAGACTCTTAGCCTTGAGATCAAAAACCATAGCCTGCCTATGGCTCAAAAGGGTAGGGTGCTGACCCCATATGCTGGAGGTGGCAGTTTCAAACTCAGCCCTGCCCCCACAAAAAAGCACAGCCCATATAAAAACTCTGATAAACTGGACCTCATCAAAGTTCAAAAATTTTGCTTTGGGAAAAACCCTAAGAAGATCAAAAGACAATCTCCAGAATAAAAGAAAATTAAAAACAATATATCTGACAAAGAATTAATATCTAGAATATATAGAGAACTCTCAAAACTCAATAGTAAAAGAGCAAATAATCCACTTAGAAATGAATAAAAAGTGTAAAAATAAATTTCACTAAAGAAACTGGACAGGTGGCAAATAAGCACATGAGCATATATTCTACATCATTAGCCACTAGGGAAATGCAAATTAAAACAATAAGATGTTACTATCAGAATAGCTAAAATAAAAAATAGTGACACCACCAAGTGCAAATGAGGATATGGTAAAACTGAATTACTTTTACACTACTGTGGGTATACTCCTTCTGAAAAACAGATGGCATTTTCTTAAAAAACTAAACATGCAACTACCAAATGACCATGTCCAGGCCATCATATTCATGGTTATTTATCCTCAAAAATAAAAATGTATGCTCATACACAAACGTACACATAAATGTTTATAGCAACTTTATAACAGCCCCAAACTGGAAATAAACCCAATGTCCTCGATGGTCAATGGTTAAACACACTCTGGTAGATCCATATCTTAGAATAATACTCAACAACAAAGAGGAAAAAACCTGAAAGAATCCCAGGTTACATTTGGTATGATCCTATTTATGTAACACTCTAGAAATGACCCCCCCCCCCAAATGTAGGAATGGAGAAACAGCAGATTAGTGATTTCCAGGGGTAAGGGTAGGAAGGAAGTGGCTGTGGCTATACAAGGACAACATGAAAGTTCCTCCTGGTGATGGAAATGTTCTGTATCTTGACTGTATACATGTCATTATCCTGGTTGTAATATTGTATTACAGTTTTACAAGATGTTACCAATGGGGGAACTGAGTAAAGGGTACAAGGAATCTCTCTGTATTGTTTTTTATAACTGCCTATGAATTGAGTCTATAGGCAAGGGGTAGAACAAGATGGCAGACCAGAAGGATGTTCAGCTGAGCTCACCTACAACAACTGGGGAAAAGAGAGAATCCAGCCACACCTGGTGTGGGGATCTTACCCAGAGTCATAGCTCAGGGAGCAAAGCGAAGAGGTGGCAAACTGGACACAGCATATGATTTAGAGCAGTGGAAATCTGATGAATTAGGCAAGTGACTGTGACCTACTGGGATTGGGTGGACCTCCATGGAGATCCAGGATGGGAGGAAGCCTTTCTGGAGTTTTCAGTTGTTGGGGGAAACTGCATATTGAGTGGAAAGCTTGGAAAAAGGGGTGGGCTCCAATAGTACACAGCAATCAGATTTGAATACCAATTGGAGTAGATTTGCCGTAGATTTGGGGGCTGGCCAGGCAGTCATACTGAGAAGGTTTCAGCAGCCAAAGAGGCTGCCATTGTGGGAAGGTCATGAGGTCTTAGGAGGGGCCTAAAGCACAGCTGTCTTAATTTCACCTGTGGGTCAGGCTGAGGGACTCCTGCACCCCATGGGAACTGGAGTTAGGGCACTGTGAGATCTGCCCTTGAAGGATTCTTGTGAGCTTTAATATCCCAACACAGCAGGGTCTGAATACTGAAGAAACAATCAGGCGATCACTGAAGGCATCTACATTTGGTATAAGGACCATAGAGTTGCTAGCTCTGCTTTCTGTTTCCTAGAAAAACCACAGCACCACCTGGTGTCCTGGCAACATGCTACAACATACTGTTATCAACAGCAAGGATTTCTGTTTGAAACAAAGGAGGGAGTGAGCAATAAATAGGAGGACAAGGAGGTGAGTAAGAAGAAAGAAAATATGAGGATGAACCACCAGAAAAATGTAGGCAACATGAAAAACCTAAACAGAGCAACTCCCCCAAGGGACCATGAGGCAGCTACTGCAGAAGACTCCACCATAAAGAATTGATGGACTTGACAGAAAGGGAATTCAAGATGTGGATGATAAAGACAATAAAAGGAGTGGACAAGAAAATGGAAAGACAGAACCAAAAATCAGATGAGAGATATGTAGAATATACAAAGGATATGGTGGAGCTTAAGGAAATGAAGGAGACAAGCAGGGACTGTAAAGCTGCAGTAGGAAGCATCAAAAATAGGTTAGACCTAGGAGAAGAAAGAACCTCAGAGCTAGAGGATAAAGTTATTGAGTCAACCCAGGTAGTTAAAGAGGCAGAAAAGAAGAGAGAGAAAGCAGAACAGGTGCTTAGAGAACTATGAGACTCCATGAAGTATTCAAACATACAAATAATGGGAATTCCTGAAGGGGAAGAATATTGTCCCAAAGGAATGGAAGCCCTACTGAAGACTATCATAAATGAAAACTTCCCAAGTTTTACTAAAGGCCTGATACACTCCTTTCAGATGGATATTGAACCATAGGTGATCTAAACTCAAACAGAGCCTCTCTGAGATACACTGTAAAGAACTGTCAAAAGTCAAAATGAAAGAAAAATTCTACAAGCAGCCAGGATAAGCACCAATTGACCTACAGAGGCAGAGCCATTAGGATGACAGCAGACTTTTCAACTAAAACCTTCCAAGCCAGAAGAGCATGGTTGTCCACCTTCAACATTCTTTAACAAAAAAAATTTCAGCCCCAAATTCTGTATCCTGCTAAACTAAGCTTCAAAATTGATGGAGAAATCAAATCTTTGGTGAATATCCAATCACTGAGGAAATTCACCACCATAAGACCAGCTTTATAGGAAATACTTAGAGCTATTCTCAATACTGACCATTACAGTAGACCACCAGCAAGGGAAACATCCAGAAGCTAAAGGTCAAAACTTAACTTCCACAATGGTGCAAAGGATAAAACTACATAATGGCCTTTCACACACACTTATCAATTATCGATTTTCTCAATAAATGTCAATGGACTGAATTCACCACTGAAGAGGCACAGGCTGGCTTCTGACAGAACTGAACAGATCCTCTAAACAGAAACTAAATAAAGATACAAAGGTTTTAAATGCAACCCTTGAACAAATGGGATTAATAGACCCATCCCAAATCTGAAGGATATACATTTTTCTCATCAGCCTATGGTATATACACCAAAATCAACCACATCCTAGGATACAAATCAAAACTCAGCAAAATTAATAGAATAGAAATTATAGGCTTAGCACCTGTAGCTCAGCAGCTAGGGTGCCAGCCACATACACTGGAGCTGGTGGGTTTGAACCCAGCCTGGGTCTGCCAAACAACGACAACTAAAAAAAAAAAAAAATAGCTGGGCACGTGGCAGGTGCCTGTAGTCCCAGCTACTTGGGAGGCTGAGGCAAGAGAACTGCTTGAGCCCAAGAGTTTGAGGTTGCTGTGAGCTGTGATGCCATAGCACTCTACCTAGGGTGACACAGTGAGACTCTGTCCCAAAAAAAAAAAAAAAGAATAGAAATTATACCTTGTATCTTCTCAGACCACAAGGCTATAAAGGTGGAATTCAACTCCAACAAAAAACATTCATCCTCACACAAAAGCATGGAAATTAAACCTTATGCTGAATGATAGTTGGGTTCAGGAAGACATAAAAGAGGAAATCATTCAATTCCTCAAACATAACAACAATGAAGACATAAGTTACCAAAACCTGTGGGATATAGGTGGTGCCTGTGGCTCAGTGGGTAGGGTGTTGGCTCCATATACCTGGGGTGGTGGGTTCAAACCCAGCCCCAGCCAAACTACAACAAAAAAATAGCCAGGCATTGTGGCAGGCAAGTGAGACTCTGTCTCTATAAAACAAAACAAAACACCTGTGGGACATGGAAAAAGCAGTCTTAAGAGGGAATTTTATTGCATTAGATGCCTACATTCAAAAAACAGAAAGCGAGAGCTTCAACAAACTTATGAACCATCTTACGGAATTGGAAAAAGAAGAACAATCTAATCTCAAATTCAGCAGAAGAAAAGAAATAACCAAAATTAAAGCAGAGATGAATGAAATTGAAAACAAAAGAATCATTCAGAAAATTAGAGAAACAAAAAATTGGGTTTTTGAAAAAATAAATAAAATCAATAAATCTTTGGCCAGATTAACTAGAAACAGAAAAGTAAAACCTCTAATAACATTAATTAGAAATGACAAATGGGAAATAACAACAGATGCCACAGAAATACAAGAGATCATCTCTGGGTACTACAAGAAACTCTATGCCCAGAAATTTGACAATGTGGAGGAAATAGATCAATACCTGAATTACACTCTCCCTAGAGTTAATCAAGAAGAAATAGATCTCTTGTACAGACCAATTTTAAGTACTGAGATGGAAGAAACCATAAAAACTCTCCCAACAAAAAAAAATGTCCTGGTCCAGATGTCTTCACACCAGAATTCTACCAAACCTTCAAAGAGGAGCTTATACTCATATTGCAGAAATTATTCCAAAAATTTGAGAAGGAAAGAATCTTCCTCCAACACATTCTATGAAGCAAACATCACCCTAATACTCAAACCAGGAAAAGGCTCAACTAAAAAAGAGAACTTCAGAGCAATTTCACTGATGAATATAGATGCAAAAATTCTCAATAAAACCTGAGCTAACAGATTACAGCTACACATTAAAAAAATCATTCCAGGGATGGAAAACTGTTTTAACATATGCAAGTCCACAAACATAATTCACCATTATCAACAGAAGCAAAAACAAAGACCATATGATCCTCTCAATGGATGCAGAAAAAACATTTGATAAAATTCAGCATCCTTTTCTAATTAGAACACTTAAGAATACAGGCATATTTCTTAATCTGATCAAAGCCATCAATGACAAACCCACAACTAATGTTATACCCAATGGAGTAAAACTGAAAGCTTTTCCACTTAGAACTGGAACCAGACAAGTAGTTCACCACTACTATTTAACATAGTGCTGGAAGTTCTAGCCAATACAATCAGGCAAGAGAAGGTAACAAAGGGGATCCAAATGGGCAGAGGTCACACTCTTGCTCTTTGCTGACAAAATGATCTTATACTTAGAGAACCCCAAAGACTCAACCACAAGACTCCTGGAAGTAATCAAAAAATACAGGAATGTCTCAGGACATAAAATCAAGCTCCACAAATCAGTAGCCTTTGTATATGCCAATAACAACCAAGCTGAGAAGCTAATCAAGGACATAATTCCCTTCATAATAGCTTCAAAAAACAAAACAAAACAAAACAAAAAAAAAGGGAAATACTTAAGAATATACACAGCAAGAGAGGTAAAGCACCTCTACAAAGAAAATTACAAAACCCTAAGAAAAGAAATAACAGAAGATATTAATAAATGGAAGAATATATCATGCTCATGGCTGGGAGGAATCAACATTGTGAAAATGTCTATACTTCCCAAAGCAATCTACAGAGTCAATGCAATCCCCATTAAAATACCATCATCAGGGCAGTGCCTGTGGCTCAAAGGAGTAGGGCATCGGCCCATATATGGGAGGTGGTGGGTTCAAACCTAGCCCCGGCCAAAAACTGAAAAACAAACAAACAAACAAACATAAAAACCCATCGTCATACTTTCAAGATTTCAAAACAATAATTCTTCATTTTGTATGGAACCAGAAGAAACCCTGTATAGCCAAGGAAATTCTTAGTAACAAAACCAAAGCCAGTGGTATCACCCTACCAGACTTTTGGCTATAGTACAAGGCCACAGTGATCAAAATACCATGTTTATTGGCACAAAAACAGAAACACTGACATTTGAAAAGGAATAGAAAACCAAGAGATGAAACTAGCATCTTATAGCCACCTGATCTTTTATAAACCAAACAAGAACATACACTGGAGAAAAGAATCCCTATTTAATAAATGGTGTTGAGAGAATTGGATATTCACATGTAAAAGACTGAAACTGGACCCGTACCTCTCAGCACTTTTAAGAACTGACTCAAGATGGATAAAAGATTTAAATCTATGGCATGAAACAGTAAAAATCCTCAAAGAAAGTGGGGGTTAAACACTTGAAGATAGCAGCCTGGGGAAAAATTTTATGAAGACTTCCATGGCAACTGCAACAGCAATAAAAATAAACAAATGGGACTCAATTTTAACTGAAAAGCTTCTGTACAGCTAAGGAAACAACAACCAAAGCAAAAAGATGACCTTCAGAACAGGAAAAGATATTTGCATATTATGAATTGGAAAAAAGCTTGATAACTAGAATCTATAGAGAACTCAATTAATCAACAACAACAAAAATGATCCAACAATCCAATATATCACTGGCAAGAGACATGAATAGAATCTTCTCTAAAGAAGACAAATGGCTAACAAACATCTGAAAAAATGCTCATCGTCCCTACTCATCACAGAAATGAAAATCAAAACTACCCTAAGACATCACCTAACCCCAGTGAGAATGGCCCACATTACAAAGTCTCAAAGCTGCAGATGCTGGCATGGATGTGGAGAGAAGAGAACACTTTTTCTGCTGGTGGGACTGCAAACTAATACAACCTTTTTGGAAGGAAGTATAGAGAATCCTCAAAGAACTCAAATTAGTCCTCCCATTTTATCCTGCAATCCCATTACTGGATGTCTATCCAGAAGGAAAATAAAATCCTTTTATCATAAGGACATTTACACTAGACTATTTATTGCAACTCAATTTATAATCGTCAAAATGTGGAAATAGCCTAAATGCCAGCAACCAGGAATGGATTAACAAGCTGTGGCATATGCATATCATGGAATACTATTCAGCCACTAAAAAGGATGGAGACTTTACATCTTTCATATTAACCTGAATGGAGGTGATACACATTCTTCTTAGTAAAGCATCACAAGAATGGGTCCAATGTACTCAACTCTAATATGAAGGAAGTAGATGAGCTAATATGGGGGGGAGTAGGGGAATGAGCAAGTCAGGAGAGACGATGGGGGAGGAGGGGGGTCATGGTGTATGGCATACCTCTTCCAGGCAGGACATAATTATGATTTTATCTAACAAACGCAATCAGTGTAACCCAATTCTTTGTATCTTCAATGAATCCCAAACAAAATTTTAAAAAAAGGAAAAAAAAAACCCAACTGCCTATGAATGTATAATTATCTCAGAATAGTTTAATTTTAAAAAGAAAAATTATAGCTAACAGCAAAGGAGAAGATAAAAGATCTTTAATAGAAGAAGTAACAAAGCTTACCTGTTAGAGGCTACTTATTCCAGACTAAATAAAGCTTACTAGCTCAAGGGCAATACAGTAATAGAGAGAATATTGACTGTTCATAACAATGATTCTAGGATATCAAGAAAAAAAACAAACCACACTGATCATAATCTTTATAAAAGATTACAGAAATGGCCCCAGTGCCCATAGCACAGTGGATATGGTGCTGGCCACATATACCAAGGCTGGCAGGTTCAAACCCAGCCTGGGCCAGCTAAACTGCAATGACAACTGCAACAGAAAAATAGCCAGGCAGTGTGATGGGTGCCTGTAGTCCCAGCTACTTGGGAGACTGAAGCAAGAGAATCACTTAAGCCTGAGAGTTTCAGGTTGCTGTGAGCTGAGACACCACAGCACTCTACCAAGGGCGACATAAAGAAATTGTCTCAAAAAAAAAATTACAGAAATGTACATTTTAGACAGACATATTAAAATGTTAAACCTATAAGTATTTCATTTCTGACAATGCTCTTCATGTGACACCCATAATTAATCCTTGACTCCCGCCAGTCCCACCTACTCAATCCCAACTCTACCCTCATACCTATTCCCTTGCCTAGAACAATGTAATACTAACTATACTCTTTAGCTCTAGTCTGTGCTTTTAATCCACTCTGCCTTTTTGCTATAATGAGTTAAAACATAATTCTAATCTTGACACTTCTCTAATTTTATTCCTTCAACATCATCTAAGTATTTGATTTCTTTAGATCAGCACAGAAGTTATTTCTTAAAATGTCTCTTACCTGTTCTATGGTGACATCTCCTGATACTCTTCCACATTTTCCCAAGCATCAGTTGCATAAAACCTTTGCCTTATATTTCACAATATTAGGCCTTTTCACACATTGCTTTCTCTGAATAAAAAACTTTCCTTTTCATCTTCCCAGGCTAACTCTTGTTTAACTAACAAGATTTTACTCTTGCAGAAATTCTTCCTTCTCCTCTAAGTCATTGAGATATACTTCCTTGGTACCTCACAGGTGACTCTATCACAGTATTTACTACATAGCACTGCCATCCTTTATTATTTCACTATTAGTAATTTGAGGGCAAGGATCATGTCTCTTATTTTATTTTATTTTTTGCAGTTTTTGGCTGGGGCTAGGTTTGAACCTGCCACCTCCGGCATATGGGGCTGGTGCCTTACTCTTTTGAGCTACAGGTGCTGCCCACATGTCTCTTATTTTTTATCCTCTAGAAAGAATATAAAATCTTGGAGCTTCCTAGTAAATGTTAGTTGAGTGAGAAATGATTCACTCAACTGACACTGGAAACAGTCAAAGATAACATCCAAATATTCTAATTTTCTTTAATATAGTATGAGTGTATTACCCCGAATACTTAAAACTATTGACATCTAAACTTATTTGAATTTATTTATGTTGTTTAACTTATAGCATATATATGTGGAGGTATGAAAATATGACTTATTGTTTAAAGTATATTCTACTTATTTCATACTTTATGGGAAACGTCCAAGCTCTAATATTCTCACAATTAGGTAACATATTTGGCTCATACATGTTCACCAAGTCATTTATTTCACTGATTCTCCAGATAATTTTTCTACATTTAGAATATTTAAGGAATCTTTTATCACAGATTTTAGTGAAGCTGCCAAGTGCTTGTCCCTCATCTGTTATTTGGTAGTGTTTCCTTGTCTTCTATGGGCACTTTGTCCCGTTCTGTTTTATTCTGCCAGTTAGTTTCATAGGACTATTGTCTCATCATCTGAATTTACAAGTCTATGAAGAAAAACAGAAATATATACATACAAAACAGAAACAAAACTAAATTTGAGTAGATAATTTCAACTCAATTATCAGATAATGAAAGAGTTAAGGAGAAATATAGTGCCAGAAAAAAAATAGGTTAATCACTTTGTATTCCCCAAATGGGATTTGCACCATGTGCCCAATAATGTAGTTAATAAACTCGGGGCTTTCTGCTGTTCATGTATTGCAGAAATGTGGACAAGGTGGCGAAACAATAAAAAATGGTATAATTCCTCTGTCTCCAAAACAAAAATAATTTTAAAACATCCTGAAAAATGTTAAGCAGTGATTGGATAGTTTGTATTTCTACTTTATTTATTTTTTCAGATAAGAGTCTCACTCTGTTGCCCTGGGTAAATGTTATGGCATCGTAGCTCATAGCAACCTTGAACTCTTGGGCTCAAGCAATCCTTTTACCTCAGCCTTCCAAGTAGCTGGAACTACAGGCACCTGCCAAAATGCCAACTAGTTTTTCTACTTTTGGTAGAGATGGGATCTCACTCTGTCTCAGGCTGATCTCGAACACCTGAGCTCAAACAATCCACCGTCTCAGCCTCCCAAAGTGCTAGGACCACAGGTGTAAGACACCTCGCCTAGCTGCACTTTACTTTCATTATAGTTTCTACTTCATGCTAGAAAACTCTTTTTTTCCAGTAGTCATTGATAAAATTCTCTGCATCACATTTCTACCTTATTCATATTTTCCCTATTTTTTTGTTGAATGAATAAGGGTGGTACATGTTGAAAAATTACATAGAAGTGAATAATAAATCAAAATGAAATTACATCCTATTGGAGACTGAATAACTAGTAATCTTTTGCTTTATCATGAAATGATAAAAAAAGATTAACAGATTGCATAGTCATCATAAGTAGTGTATGTGTAATAAGCTGTCTTATGACCAAAAAAATGACTGCTGTGGTCACTGTTGGTGAACTGAATATACCACCATCCTTGTGCTTTAGGCTGAAAAATAATAAAATTTACAAAACTACATGATCTTGATCAATGTTTTAAAACACTGTAATGACTTAGGTTCATAAAATGCTACAAAGTAGAGAAAACATTAACTTATATTGACTTTGAATTTCTACACTTCTGAATAAAATACAATTACTTACTTTTTTCTCCTATTTGACTCCATAAAATATTTACGTGCTCGATGGCGACATAGTTTTTGTTGCTGCAGTAGTATTTGGCGTTCTTCTTCTAAATTCTTCTCTAGGTGGATTTTCATCTCTCTAATGATACGTTGAGTTAAGAATAACGGTTTCCATCTTTGGTTGACGAGCGTCAGTGCTACCTAATAAATATAATCGCAACCTCAAGCAAATGCTATAGTGATATTTTTGTGGAGCAATTACTATGTGTACACATTTTAGTATACGACTGGCAGATGTTTTATGTAAAAAAATTCTGACTTGTATTAGAACTTAAGATCTATCTCACTTTCCCTGAGGGGGAAAGGAAATTATGCTTAGAGATCATGAGTTCAGAAAAGGAGACATCAGATCTTCATTCATTACACATGGATCTGATTACTTATTAGTTACATTCTTAGGCATGTATATAAGAAAATGAAATAAAGGTAAGTTTCACAAATAAAAAATAGATGAATTAAACATTTCAATAGATCTTTTAATCTAGAGTATGAAATCCATACCCAAGTATTTAAAAAAATCATAGCAACATAATTAAAACATATTAAATATATATGTTTAAAAAACTAGAAAAACCATGCATAGTCTGCTTTTCTCAATTTTTTATATTGTAACTATTATTAAATATCTTTATGAAATTTGTCACAGTAATTTTCTGTTTTAAATAATTTTTAATTTAAAAAAAGTTCAGTTACCACTTTATCATATTTAGTACCTCATCATTAGAAGTGGATGCACAGGAGATTCCACTGAAGTCACAGCCCATATGGTATACCTACTTGTCTTTTTCAGAATAACTTTTTTAATATGTTCCTTTTGGTAAGATGTTTGGAGAACACTTAGAGAACTAAAATAGACCTGCCATTCAATCCTACAATTCCTGTACTAAGTATATATCCAAAAGACCACAAATCACATTATAGCAAAGATATTTGTACCAGAATGTTTATTGTAGCCCAATTCATAATTGCTAAGTCATGGAAGAAGCCCAAGTGTCCAATGATCCACGAATGGATCAATAAATTGTGGTATATGTACACCATGGAATATTATGCAGCCTTAAAGAAAGATGGAGACTTACCTCTTTCATGTTTACATAGATGGAGCGGGAAAATATTCTTCTTAGCAAAGTATCTCAAGAATGGAAGAAAAAGTATCCAATGTACTCAGCCCTACTATGAAACTAATTTATAGCTTTCATATG
>NW_003852396.1:6846027-6851678 GCF_000181295.1 Otolemur garnettii | reverse complement strand
CCACAACGCCTGGCTATTTTTTTTGGTTGCAGCCATTATTGTTGTTTGGTGGCCCGGGCTGGATTCGAACCTGCCAGCTCAGGTGTACGTGGCTGGCGCCTTAGCCGCTTGAGCCATAGGCGCCGAGCCACTTTCTTTTTTTAATACAATTTTGTACTACTTCAACATAAAGACCCGAACATACTCACACATATGGTATTTTTCCTCAAACATTTTCTTTTGTACCATAAAAATGAAGCAAAAAGAAAAAGTATGTTTTGTTCTTTTCTGATAGTTTTCTTAGGATCCAGATTTTCACAAGGTAGCTAGCTACTAAAATAAAATAAAGAATAACTTCCTTTCAGGGTACACATGGGGAACATGGGGGAGAGGGAAATTACTTCTGCTTATGTGAGAAGCATGGAGGACTTATCTACAGGTGGAGAAAATTCTGTTCTCTGTTCAGCATGTCTGAGATCTCATCACAAGCGCATAAAGAAAATCACAAATGTTTGTAACATTCTGACAACCTTATATTCTAAAATTTAATGAAATGACCATATGTATATATAAAATAATATTGCATACATTTTGTCTGTTGCATTATAAATAATGCTGCTGCCTTTGTATCTTTTCAAACATGGTATTCAAGTTTAAAAAATATTAGATGACTGTTTAAATTTGTGATTTTTATATGAGCTGTATTGTATTGAGGGTATTTCTATAAAAATTGCTGATAAATAACTGTCCAAAAGAAGGTAATTTTTATGTACTTAACTTTATTTTTTTAATTGAGACAGTGTCTCATTATGTCGCCCTTGGTAGAGTGCTCTGGCATCATAGCTCACAGCAACCTCCAATTCTTGGGCTCAAGCAATTCTCTCATCTCAGCCTCCCTAGGAGCTGGGACTATAGGTACCCACCACAACTATATACTTAACTTTATAAAACCAAACCAAACCAAGTGGGATTGAGTAAATAACACATGATTATAATTTAAATGCACAATCTTTCCAACCCTATCTTATCCTCACCTCTTCTTCTCCCAACTTAGTCTTTCCCCATTTAAGTTGCTTAAAATACATTAACATTGGCCAGGCATGAGTGGCTCATGCCTGTAATTCTAGCACCCTGAGAGGCTGAGGCAGATTGATAGCTTGAGTTCAGGAGTTTGAGACCAGCCTGAGCAAGAGCTAGTCACCATCTCTACTAAAAATAGAAAAGCTAGCTGGGTGTCGTGGCCTGTAGTCCCAGCTATTTAACTGGGAGGCTGAGGCAAGAAGGATTGCTTGAGCTCAGAGTTTGAGGTTGCTGTGAGCTATGATATCCAGGGCAACACAATGAGATTCTGTCTCAAAAAAAAATTATACATATATATGTGTATATATATGTATTACCATGGCAAATAACTATGCATTATATAGCCCATCTTCTTCCCAAACCCATTATAGCTGTCTTGATTCTGTTTCCCCTCCACTGTACTCCCTTGCACTGTCTTGGCTCAGCACTTTAAATTCCTTGTCTGGATTACTTCAGTACTCTTCTAACTCATCTCCATACTCCTCAAAAGGCAACCCCGTATTTGAACCTCCACAAAGCCAGGTAAATGCAAATCTGATTATTTCTCATTATTTTTTATTTTATTTCTCCAGAGATGGAGTTTCACTCTGTCACCCAGGCTGGAGTGGGATCATTACTCAGTGCAACCTTCAACTCCTGGTTGACCTGTCTTCCACCTTAGCCTTCCTAGTAGCTGGGTTTATAGGCACGTACCATTATATCTGGTTAATTTTCAACAATTTTTTTTTTGGTAGCGGTAGGTTCTCCCTATGCTGCCCAGGCTGGACTTGAACTCCTGGCATCCAGTGATCCTCCCACCTTGCCCTTTCAAAACATGGGATTACATACAGCTTGTTTCTTATTCTTCGTTCTCTAAAAGCTTCCTATCACTTTCATGGTAAAATTCCAAATTTCTTGGCCTTTAAAACATTTTACTATCTGGTTTTTTTTCAACTTCATTTTTCAGTATTTCCCTATATAAATCCTATACCCAGCCACACAAATAATTATTAATAAGTCATGACGTATCACACCATTATCTCTTGGCACATGGTTGGCTCATCCTTGCAGGACCCCAAGCAGTTCTTCCCTGTGAAGCTTTTTCTATCCTCCACCAGATGACCTGATGACACCTTCACGAGTACATCATATGTGTCTCCTCTATATTTATATAACTCCTATACCTGACATGGTTCTTAGCATAAAGCAATACCTTAATTAAAGCCTGTTGAATAATGCCTTTAAAGAAAATTCTCCAAGGGATAAACAGTACAAAAGGCTTAGGTATTTTACATCTCTTAATACATTATGGAAACAGTGATTTCTAAAGGGGTTTTACAAATTTATGCCATTAGAAATGTAAAACCACATAAGCATAGGGCAGTACTACTTTCTTTTAGAAAGATAAGGCATAAAACTATGTTTTGTTATTTATGTATTCGCAAAATAGAATAGTTTCTATGTTGATCGCTAATTTTTTTCCTCCTTGGAGAATTATTATTTTAGAGTCACCAGGTATTTATCTGTTGAGAACTTGATTTAAAAAACCCATCAATTTCAGCTCAGCGCCTGTGGCTCAAGCGGCTAAGGCGCCAGCCACATACACCTAAGGTGGCGGGTTTGAGTCCCCAGCCCGGGCCCCAACAATGATGGCTGCAGCCAAAAAATGGCCAGGTGTTGTGGCGGGCGCCTGTGGTCCCAGCTACTTGGGAGGCTGAGGCAGGAGACTCGCTTGAGCCCAGGAGTTGGAGGTTGCTGTGAGCGTGATGCCATGGCACTCTACCCAGGGGGATAGCTTGAGGCTCCGTCTCAAAAAAAAAAAACAAAAAAACCCATCAATTTCAATAAGTTCAATACAGGTAAAAAAGTATAGTTATTAATCCTCTATAATAGCTAGAGCTAGCATTTTCCCCAGATTTTTCAAGTTTTATTTAATTATGCAAATTATCCAAGGCATCGTAGTTCACAGCAACCTCAAACTCTAATGGCATAAATTAGTGTTATCTTAGAAATATTTTTTCCTTTAAAATTTCTTATTTCCCTTTAATAGGTACAGTTATTATACTTTTATTTTACTTTTTTTGAGATAAGAGTCTCATTTTGTTGCCCCTTGGTAGAGTGCGGTGGTGTCGTAGCTCACAGCAACCACAAACTCTCGAGTTCAAGCAATCATCTTGCCTCAGCTGGGACTATAAGCGCCTGCCACAATGCCCAGCTATTTTTAGAGACGGGGATCTCACTCTTGCTCAGGCTGGTCTTGAACTCGTGAGTTCAGGTGATCTGCCTGCCTCAGCCTCCAGAGTGCTAGAAATACGGGTGTGAGCCACCACGCCTGGCCCAAGTAAAGTTATTATACTTTTAAACACATAAAAATTGGAACTCTACTTTGCAGTTTTTATTAATATAATTTTATAGTTATCCTTTTTATCAGCTCAAGTTTATTTTGGAATGTAAATGTGTGAAGTGTGTAAATGTAAAGATGTGAAGTAAGGCAGAGACAGTGAATATGGACTCTTCTTTTAGAGGTCTGAATAAAAGAGATAGGAGATAATAAAATATAGCTAAAAGGGTTCTTGTAATTAAGAGAAACTGAAACAAAAATACAGACATAGACATCTGGAATCAAATAGAAAACCATGAGATAAAACTAAAATCTTATAGTTATCTGATCTTTGATAAACCAAACAAGAACATTCACTGGGGGAACGAATCCCTATTCAACAAATGGCACTGGGAGAACTGGATAACCACATGTAAAAGACAGAAACTGGACCTGCACCTTTCTCCACTCACCAAAATTAATTCAAGATGGATAAAAGATCTAAATCTAAGGCATAATCAATAAAAACCCTCAAAGAAAGTATGGAGAAAACACTTGAGGCTATCAGCCTGAGGAAAGACTTTATGAAGAAGACTCCAGTGGCAATTGCAACAACAAACATAAACAAATGGGACTCAATTAAACTGAATAGCTTCTGTACAGCTAAGGAGACAACAACCAAAGCAAAAAGACAACCATCAGAATGGGAAAATATATTTGCATATTATGAATGGGACAAAAGCTTGATAACTAGAATCTACAGAGAACTCAGATTAAGCAACAACAACAAAAAGCCAACAATTCCCTATATAAATGGGCAAGAGAGATGAATAGAACCCTCTCTAAAGAAGACAAATGGCTAACAAGCATATGAAAAATGCCCATTGTCCCTAATTATCAGAGAAATGCAAATCAAAACCACCCTGAGATATCACCTAACCCCAGTGAGAATGGCCCACATCACAAAAACTCAAAGCTGCAGATGCTGGTGTGGTTGTGAAGAGAAGGGAACACTTTTACACTGCTGATGGGACTGCAAACTAATACAACCCTTACGGGAGGAAGTATGGAGAATCCTCAACGAACTCAAACTAGACCTCCCGTTTGATCTTGCAATTCCATTACTGGACATCAACCCAGAAGAACACAAATCCTTTTATCATAAGGACATTTGCACTAGACTGTTTATTGCAGCTCAGTTTATAATGGTCAAATTGTGGAAACAATGTGGATGCCCACAAATCCAGGAATGGATTAACAAGCTGTGGTATACATATACCATGGAATACTATACAGCTACTATACAGCTACAGCTAAAAAGACGGTGACTTTACATCTTTTGTACTAATTCGGATGGAGCTGAAATACATTCTTCTTAGTAAAGCATCACAAGAATGGACAAGTAAGAATCCAATGTACAATTCTGATATGAGGACAACTAATGCCAGTACATGATAGGGGGAGGTGAAATCTGGGCAGGGAGAGAGGGAAGGACGGAGGAGGGTGTGAGGCCACAGAGTGTGACACATCTCTTGGGGGGTGGGACACTATTAACAGAGGGACTTCACCCAGCAAATGCAAGCAGTATAACCTGGCTCATTGTGCCCTCAATCATTCATTCCCCAATAATAAAAAAAAATAGAGAAACTGAAAATAAATTATAAGGTGGGCTGATTTATAATCCAGGGTCACTGAGAACACAGGGGAGGGAAACAAGTAGATAAGTGAATAAATTCACTTCCTACAGTAAAAGTAATAACCCAATCTGAGCTGGGAAAAAAGGCAGGTAAGTAAAAGTATGTGGGTTTGCACTGTTTGTCAGGAGGGGAGGAGGGACTTGCAGGGAGTTCCTGGCGTTCCTATCATCTTAAGAGGTAACATCTTAACAGTCTAATGAGTGTTGTGGAGGTGACAGAGATCTGGCAGAGGCATTAAGGGGAATAAGAAAGAACCCTGTTGCTGCTTAGATGCAGCTGGAAACCATCAAGCTTTAGTAATGCAGTCTGTATTTCTTTGTGATTTATCTCTGACAGCATTTTTATCATTTGAGTGGTTTTTTATCATTTGAGTCCAGCAGCAATAGGACTATAGTTGTTACTGAGTGGTTGAGGCAGAAGAGATGCAAATAGCCAAGCATGTTGGGGAGAAAATATGTGCAAATAATCAAGAACAGTGTATAAACTGGGTAGGGAAGAAAGAGAAGTAAGGTGGATGCTGGGATAAAATGGGTCAGATTGCAGATACTTATATGGGGGAGACATGAGTGGCCTTTCCCTTTTTTTTTTTTTTTTTT
>NW_003852396.1:6804102-6845863 GCF_000181295.1 Otolemur garnettii | reverse complement strand
GTCATTGTTGTTTGGCAGGCCCAGGCTGGATTTGAACCCACCAGCTCTGGGGCATGTGGCTGGTGCCCTAGCCACTTCAGCAGAGCCCCTTTTTAATTTTTTAAAAAAAACTTTATTCTATTTCTATTTTCTATTTCTATCTTCTAAGAGATTGAAATAATTTTAATCAGATGAACATGATAAGGTTTTGTTCCTTTACTGCCTTTAGGGTCAGAAAATTCTGTCCTCAGTGAGAAATGCCTTCAACGGAAGGTTGGATGGCCTCTGAGTATTGTATTTATATTTGGAAATCACATATAGAAGTCTTACCTTACTTAGTGGTTGAGGCAGAAGGGCAGAAATACAAATTTTGTTTTACTAAGACATTTGTAGATGGAATGACTATGGTGCTTTCATTTTTCTTTTTGTTTTTTTCCATTTAGTCTTTCATTTAACAAATTTGAGCACCTATTCTGTACCAGGTATCCAATGGGAAATACAAAAGACACTAAGAATATCCAAATGATACTCACATAAAAGGTGCTCTACTGTCTCTCTAACTAGTATACATAATATTCTTGATTTACTGCCAGTCTTTATTATGTTCAAAAAAAAATTCCTCTATTCCAATATAAATAACTGTATTTGTATATATGTATATATACACATATACACTAGCAATAATACACATAAGCCAACAAATATACACGCATGCCATGCACACATTAGCCAAAGTTACTAGATTTTATTAAAGTCTATTGGTCATCTATTAAAATGATAATTACAACTTGCCTAATTTTAACTATATATCTAGTCTTTAGATATATTTTTAGTAATGTATTTCTTTACAGGAAACCATCATTATAATTCTGGGAGAGAAATCTATTTGGTGTTCATTCCACGTATTGCTGAATTCTATTAACAAATCTTTTCTTTGCTGTTTGTATCAAAGTTCATATCCTACAAATTAAAAAGATAAAATCTACTTCATTAATGAAAATGATGGAAAGATACGCTTTGTCGTAAGTCACTTACAATGACTCCTTATTTTCTCCTTTAGAGATAAATCAGGATCAGTGTAATAGTTCAGTGTTTAGGAAAAGATAACATCAAGGGGACAGAATTAAATCCATACAGAAAAATTACCCTCTTTATTTCAGAGCACATCTCTGAGAGGACAGTTTTGGGGAGTAGTATGGGCAAAAGCCAACTGAACAGGGTTAATAATAGATGAGCCAAGTAAAAGCTGGTATTGCAGGCTACCATTCTGAGAACTTGGCCAAAGAAAACAAAGACAGAAAGAATGGATAGAAGCTTGAGGAAAAGCATGATCTGAGCAGGGACACTTTACCATTAGTGAAGCTCTGTACATACCTACTATATTTGTCTCCTTAGAACCCTGAACAGTATCTTCCAAAAAGCAGACTCAATACAAACTGCTGACTTGCTGGTAAAATTTTAACTGAGTATAAAGAACATACCAGAAGTTAGAGACAATGGGGATAAGAAAATGGGGTTTAACTTGGAAAGAGAAGACACTCCATTCTCTGCCAGGAATAAAGGCGAGGATTACCCAGCACCATCACTACCACCCAAGTCCTTTGAGAATACAAAGGTTAAATTCTAATTATTGTAACATTCTCTAAAGGAACAAACACGTTTTACATATGCTAACAGAACTCTTTCAATTTTCTAAAATACAACCAGCAACAACAACAAAAGAGGGCTCAACCAATTCTTCGGGAAAACTCAAGCTCATCCAGATTGGGAAACGCCCAGGTCCCTCGCTTCTCTTATTTCCTCTATGCGGTCTCTCTGACAACACACTGGGCAGAGGTGGAAAACAAAACAAATTATCAAACTGTGCTAGGCTTTAGCAGCTCTGGTATGGATTTAGGGCCGTGCTAGGGTAACTGTTAAAACAGACAAGTCCGCAAAACATTTTACTTATTTGAGCAATTTCTTTCTCCAAGTAACATGATTAAGTGGTTAATCTGTAAGGACGTAAAAACATAATTCCAGAAGGCAAAAAATAATACCCACTGAATACACGGTTGATGTATTCTAAAACTCACAAATATTTCACAGAGAAGTTGAAGAATGAAAGTGGGATAATAAGGTGGTGGAGGAAACAGCCACAGAATTAGAAAAAAAATGATATAATTTCAGGGCAACGGAGAGCAACGGCATTTGTTAACGCAAATATTCGCACGAACATGACTTGCTAATTTCCATCACCTCGCGTCCGCGGTAATGGGAAACCTAACGGAAAAAGATGGGCCCCACTTCTCACTCGGCCACCCCGGCGGCCGCAGACTGGGAAGGATACAGGTAAGCGCCAGGTCGGGGACGCCTGCCGCTGTCCCGAGGGCCGAGGGGGGCTCTGTCGAGGGTGTCCGCGGATTCAGGGCCCAGTCCCGCCACCGCGCTCCGGGCTCCGGGCCTCCCCGCCAGCATCCTTCACCTCCGCGCGGCCTCCTCGCTCGTCCCTAGCGCCTCCCTCATGGCAGCTCCGCTTCCTCCACCTCCACCTCCTTCTCCGCCCCTCCCCACACTGTCTCTCGGGCCCCGCGTCACCGGCGCAGAAGGGCTGGCCGCGGCAGTCCTGGTTCCCGCACCGCGGCGGTGGTGGTTGGAGCGGCGTTGGTAGCTGTGGCAGCGGGGACCTTGCCTGGCAACAGCAGAGGTGTCAGCAGGAACCCCGCCACCGCCATCTTGACAACCAACCAACGCCGCGTCCTTCGCGACCGAGCCCCGGGGGAGGGGAGGGACTGGGTCGGGCGGGGCGGGGCCTCGCGGAGGCAGCCAATAGGAGGCGTCTAGCCGCCCCGCCGCCTCGGAGCTGCTCTGCGGGTGGCTGTTAGAGACCCCGGCAGCCCAAGCCACTAGAGTCTTTTCAGTCCTACCCTCCTTTTTATGAGGGTGTTTTCGTTGGGGTTTTGCGGCTGGCGAAAGACAGAAGCAAAATCCGCAGATAAAGGCAAATGTTATGGGGCGGATTCTGAAAATGATTGTCTGGGGGTTACTTTGGAGTTGGATTTGTTGTTTAACTACCGAATCTAGTTGGGGGATTTGAGTTGTGAGCGATGCCCAGGAGGGACATTACTAATCCCAAACACCGTCTCTTAAAACAACTTTGTGAAGTGGAAATTTTCCTTTTCTGCATTCTCTCACCCTCTCGGTGAAGCTTCTGCCATTTCCTCTGCAGTCGACTTCCTTGCTTTTGCCCTACTTTATAAGGTCAACATTTGAAAGGCTTCTAAACGGTCCTTGCCTTGCTGCCAGATTCTGAAAATGGACCATCTCAGCAAACCTACTAATCTCCTGGGCGATATGCCAAACGAGATCGTCGTATTCAAATCTTTTTTGGAAATGTGGAAAATTAAATGGATTTTTTTAGCCATTAATTCAATCGCTATGCAAGTGAAGATTTGGGGAAAGACTGCAACTTTTTGTTGGAACCCAGTATAAAAAAGCACAGAAAAATTCTGACTGTATTTCAGCCAGTTTTTTCATGGAAGAACTCCCAGATTGGAGGCAGAATGTACAAACCAAATAAAGATTATTCACCCACCACTAAATGTCTCTGTCTCTGAATCAATTTGTTCATTTTTTTAGAGTTCAAATAATAGACTTTCCTGTTGGAAACTACTTAAAATAATACTTGCAAACTTGGATGGAATGACTCAAATTGGAATGTGCTCTGGGGAGGCTGAGATTTTAATTTATTTTTATTTTCAAAATATTAAGGGGGCAAAATGTTTTTGTTATATGGAAGGCAGGGCTTTTGGTGTGCCTGTCTCTAGAAGAGTATTTATGTTCCCTATAGGTAAGATATTATCCCACATTTAACCTACCCTCCCCCTTCTTGATTTGCACTGTGCTTTCTATCTCGTTTGTGCCCCTGTGCACCATAGTTAAGCTCCCAGTTACTGGTGGTAACATACAGTGTTCGGTTTTCCATTCCTGAGATACTTGGGATAATGGTCTCCAGTTTCATCTACGTTACTGCAAATGACATTATTTCATTCCTTCTATAGCTGGGTAGTACTCCATGGTATGTGTGTATTAACCACATTTTTTTTTATCCACTTGCGAGTTGATGGGCACTTAGGTTGATTCTATATGTTTGCAATTGTGAATTGTGCTGCTATAAACATTTGAGTGTAGAAGTCTTTTTGATAATATGACATCTTTCCCTTTGGGTAGATGCCCAGCAGTGAGATTGCTGGATCAAATGGGAGGTCTACATTTATTTCTTTAAGGAATATCCATATTATTTTTCATAGAGGTTGCACTAATTTGCAACCCCACCAACAGTGTACATGCCATCCTTTCTCTCTGTGTTCACACCACAATCTACTGTTTCTGATTTTTTAATCAATGGCCATTCTTATAGTGTTAAGGTGGTAGGTATCTCATTGTAGTTTTAATTGGCATTTTCCTAATAATTAGTGATGTGGAGCTTTTCCCCATATGTTTGTAGATCATTTCTCCATCTTATTTTGAAAAACTGTTTGTGTCTTTTGCCCACTTATTGATTTTTTTTTCTTGATGATTTGTTTGAGTTTTTTGTTTGTTATTATTATTAGTCCATTGTTGGGTAGATAGTTTGTGAATATTTTCTCTCACTTTTTTTTTTGAGACAGAGCCTCAAGCTGTCCCCCTGGGTAGAGTGCCGTGGCATTACAGCTCATAGCAACCTCCAACTCCTGGGCTCAAGCGAGTCTCCTGCCTCCGCCTCCCAAGTAGCTGGGACCACAGGCGCCCGCCACAACGCCCGGCTATTTTTTGGTTGCAGCCGTCATTGTTGTTTGGCGGGTCTGGGCTGGGGATTCGAACCCACCACCTTAGGTGTACGTGGCTGGCGCCTTAGCCAGTTGAGCCATAGGCGCTGAGCCTCTCACTTTTTTTTTTACTCTGTTGTTTATTTCCATTGCCAGGCACATACTTTTTAATTTAATTAAGTCCCATTTATTATTGTTGTCTCTGTATTTGCCTTTATGGTCTTAGTTATAAAACCTTTGCCTAAGCCAATGTTTAGAAGAGTTTTTCTTATGTTTTCTTCTGGAATTATTATTGTTTTATGTCTTACATTAAAGTATTTTATCCACTTTGAATTAGTTTTTGTATATATAGAGAGATAGGGGTCCTAGTTAATTCTTCTGCATGTGGCTATTCAATTTTACTAGCACCATTTGTTGAATAAGACTTCCATTTCCCAGTATATGTTGTCTGCTTTGTTAAAGATCAGCTGGTTATAGGTAGATGGTTTAATTTCTGGCTTCTCTATTCTGTTCCATTGGTCTATGACTACTTTTATACCAGTACCATACTATTTTGGGTGCTACAGACTTGTATTAATAATATAACTTGAAGTCAGGTAATGTGATGCCTCCAAGTTCTTTTTGGTTAGGATTGCTTTAGCTATTTAGGTTTTTTTGTAAGCACAAAAAAGCTTTGAGGGCAGAATCATATTGTGGTCTTCAAAGAATAGCAAGAAGGCTGCTATGTTTGTACTAGAACCAGGCAAGGTAAATGGAGAAGTACGTGTCCCAGATTCAGTGGGGACTTAAAAATGTATCTAAGGACTTAATGTAAAATCCTACTTCCACTCGAAGAAAACCTATTGGAGAATTTTGAGTAGGAGAATAGCATGATATAATTCAACCTTTAAAAATGATCCTATGCTGCGGGGAAACTAGACGATAGGGGATAAAACCAGAAACAACAAAGACAGAAGATTATCATTGTAGGCTAGGTGAGAGGTGACAAAGACTTGGACTAGGATGATAGCAATGGAGGTGGAAAGAAGTGCTTGAAATTTGAACTTTGAGCCAATTAGATGAGTTGATGGATGGCTGTAAGTGAGGGGGAAAAAAGTCAAATGTGACTCTCAGGTTTGGAGCTAGCACAACTAGATAAAGAGTATTGCCATGTACTGATATGGGGAGGTATAGATAGGGGTAGAAAAAAAGAAAAAGAATTAGGTTTCAAACACGTTCAATGTGAGATGACTGTTAGACATCCAACTTCTTTAATACAGTCTCATAAATTGTTAATGATGTTTTCTTTAAAAAGGAAATTATGGTAACAAGCATGTTCATATAACTTTTTCATTTAAATATTATGTTAAAAAACTTTAGACAAATAAAACAGATTATGTGAGCAAAGAATCCATGAGTTGGGTAGTACTCAGAATCAGAAGAGGTTCAGAGAGCTCTGCCCAACAGTGGGAACAGCAAGCTTTTATAGGAACAACACAGAAGCAAAGTAGGGATCCCTTCTTGGCCTTTTGGCTAAGATCAAGTGCAGAAGCTAAGTAACAGAATCATCTAATTGGCTATAGCTAGGGCATTTGCCTTATTTGGGCATGGTCTGATCTGTTGGCTGCCTGTGATTGGCTGAAACCTTGCTATTTGTTACAAAAAATACTCTCTAAAGCAGGTTTCAGTTTGCTAGAGGGAAACTCAAACTATGGAGATATCCTTAGACAATGGCTTCTTGTTTATTTAATTCAACATAATCTTATAAATCATATGACATCCTATGATGGGCAACTTTTTGTGCTATTACTTTTATGTTGGCTGAGGCTATTTTTTCCCATCTCCTGCCAAAGTATTTCTTGCTCAAATAAGAATTTCCTGAATTTGTCTCTGGGCAAGCTGAGAACAAAGAATTTTAACATCTGGTTGGCTTAAATTTGCTAAAGTTCTGCCATCTTCACATCAGTTTCATAAGACTTTAAGTAGAAATTTAAGATTAAGGATGTATACTCATCTACTCCTAATATAAATTATAAAGGTCATGAGTATTGTCATCAATGTTAGAACTGCATATAGAACAAGTGAAATATTAATAATAATAATAATGACATTTGAATGCCTGTTGTTTGTTAGATCATTTAAATCCATAAAACAGTTTTCATTCTACAAAGGAGGTAATTGAGCTAGAGCAATATCAGGTAACTTTGCTCAAGTTTCCAGAGTAAGGGAGTGGTGAAATCAATCTTCAAACCAGGTGGTCTGGTCTCAGAGCCAACACTCCCAACCACCTCGCTGCTTCCCTGGAGGAACTCTGACAAGTTGTTTCAGTAAATAAAAGATAAGAGTGTTTGGGTTTAAATCGTAGCTGGTGAAGAAGTAAAGTTAGAGGACAGGCAATTAGTTTAGGATACTCTTCATTAGGTAAATAGTTGAGTGCTTACTGTGTTTCAGTTATTCTGCTAGTGTCATAAAAACTATGCATGGTCCTGGCCTCACAGTTCTCAGGCTAGGAAAGGAGATGGGGAAAATAATACATTGAACTGAGTTAAAAAGAGCAAGGAAAGTTTTGCTTTGCCTCTTAATTTCCAGATAATAAAGGTTAGGCATGTTTATAGAATGAAGGGGAAGAGCTAAGGGAAAATCTGAAGACTCATCATAGACATTACTCTATCAACCTTCAGACAGTGGTCATTTTCAGTAACATCATTTCTCTTATGTTCAGCATTTGTGCGGTTTTAACAATTTAACTGTAAAACATACAAGTTAATTAGAATCCTCAAGATTTGGCATCTTGAAAGCATACTTTAAGTCTGAATTACTTGCTCTGAATGTCTACATTGATCAAATATTCAATCAGCCTGTTATAGAAATAGTTTCAATGTAATAGTCTTCTCACTCCACGAATTATTTCTATTTCCTTACTATTTTTGTGTAAACCATTTCATAATTACTGAGATATTGCTTATCAAAGATATTTTTCCAATGGGAAAAATCTGACTCACAAAAGTTAGATGAATTTATGAATTCATACTTTATCTATAGCTATTCTTTATTTCATTTATTTTCTATTTATCTATCCAATCTATATTGCAAAAGCTCAGATTTATAATGCAGGCATGAAGTGATTAAAAAGGACTATGTGATTTAAAAAGACAGGATCTCTGCAGTCTACCTTGTTTTTCATAAGAAGGGTGTTGTTTCGAATGAGGGCATGGAAACTAGTAAGTATTGGCTTCTGTTTTTATTGTATGCCTTCCAGAAGTTTTTAACTGAAGGTTCAATGCACGGTAGTTCTTTCCACAGAGAGCTGACTGATATTTGAAGAAGTGTTTTCATTTATCCAAGAAAAGTATGATGTCTCTATCGAAAGCCTTATTCTTGTTATTAAATGTATATATTTTTATTTGTGGAGAAGCTGTACAAGGTAACTGTGTACCTCGTTCTACGGTAAGAATTTTAACAATATTATTTTAGCTTGGAAAGCATGATTAGCTTTTGGGAATATATTAGAGGTTTGAAAAGATTAATTATCCTACCAAATAAAACTTAGGGATCAATTAAAATGTTTATTTAGAAATATTGAGACATTGCTTAAATGTTACTATTTTTAAACTGAAGAAACTATCAACTAAGGACTGACTCTTATGAAACATTTTTAAAGAAATTTCAGGCCCAGGTTAAAAACTAGAGTGCTATTTTTAATTAACTTTGATAATGGAATACCTGATTGGGTTGTAAAAAAAAATCACTTAGCTATTCTCTAAACTTTCAGATTTCGAAGGTAGTCCTGTGAGCGGTTACCTAGGAAATTAAACAATTTATCCATCTCATTTTATTTATTCAATAGGTTTGAGCTAACCAGTTATTTATTATTTTTCTAATTGTTAACCTCATATGTTCTGAAATTTAATCTTTTTCCTACAGTCTTCTTATCTATAATGTATTAGGTCATACAACGTATTTCATCTATTTTATTCTTATTTCTATTTTTTAATGTGAAGGCTTCTCCAGTAGCTAACATTGTAGAAGATGTATCTAATGCAAAAGATGAAAGTAAAAGTAATGACACGGCTTCTAAGGAAGACTGTGAAATGTCCTGTGATGTTCAAACTAAAATTACACGAGAAGAAAAACAATTCATGTGTAGTAAGTATTAAAAATAACAAAAATTATAAAGGGATACGATTTATTACTACTAGGGTAGAGACAGAAAAAATATACCTCGCCTTTTGTCTGGGTTGTTTTACAGACACCCCGATCGTCCTAGGTCAGCGGTTTTATGTGTTTGGCATATAATAGGTATTTAGTTAATATTTGACAGATGACGGGGCTTCTTCCACATAGCCCTGCGACCTCGGCTGACCACGGAGGGAAGGGCCCACCAGAGGGCGCTGTTAGTAGTTATTGCATCAGTTCAGTTAGGGCTATCTTCCTTTTTTTAAAATGATAACTATGTACATTAATGCAATTCTGGGGTACAGTGTGGTGTTTTCATATACAATTTGAAATATTTTCATCAAACTGGTTAACATAGCCTTCATGTCATTTTCTTAGTTATTGTGTTAAGACCTTCATGTTCTACTCTTAGAAAGATTCACTTGTACCCTTGTAAGATAAACCACAGAGGTGATCCCTCCAATCACTCTCCCTCCACCCATTCCCTCTCCCCTCTCCCTCCTTCTCCCCGTATTCTTAGGCTGTTATTAGGTTATAGATTATTTTCTTACTTTCATTTGACCAGTAGGAAATTTTGCCTTAGTTTTTTTGAGGGGAGGGGAGTCTAAAAACTAATATATTATATTGAATATGACAATAACTATTTCAATAAGTATAAAACAAATTAAGCTGATTTATATAGCTAAGCATAATAAATAAAAAGTTTTCATTTCAATTGAAAAGACCCATACTTGTGGTAATTTTCATGCCTATTACAGTATGGGGAGGACAGGTGAAGATGGTGCATCAGGAAGGGTGGAGTTGATGATACGTTCCAGGTCTTACAGGACTGTAACTCCTAGGTCAGCAAGTGTAAGAAGTTCACATTGATGTAATCAATCCTGTTTGTAACACATATGTCTCAGGCTTGTGTCCAAAGTTGTGCAGGATTAAGCTGTTATGACAGATAGCTAAATCCAGGAGAAAGCAAATAGAAAGTGAGAGTCCGTATGTAAAAAAGAGAGAGGAAGCCGAGTGAGGTAGGATTAAAAATATCAAGAATTACTGATGCAAGTCTACTGCCGGGGGAAATAAAATATTTTTTTAAAGAACGATGTATGCAGTACTGTGTGGGTCCTTTCGTTACAGAGGACAGCATAAAATAAAATTTGCATAGGGTGTCAGACAATCGGTAGCCAATGTTTATTTCCTGATTTTGGTGGTCGTGTTGTTGAGAATGTCCTTGGTTTAAGAAATACACACCGAAATAGTAAGGATGATGGGACATTATAGAAACATGGTCTCAAACACTTTAGGAAGAAAGTTTCTTTGTACTGTTCCTACAAATTATCTATAAGAAGTATTGTTTTAAAATAAAAACGCTTTTATGAGGAAAATGTATAGTAAAAGTTCAGTCAGAAACTAGCTAACCAAAGCCTTTGACTAAGATTTATTATGCACATATGTATTTATATGTTAGTAATTTAATTATGTAAAAATATGGAATTAATAGACCATATTAAAAGGAAGATTTATTTTTAAAATTAACTTTCCTGGTATGAAACTTTTACCTTTTATTTTCTTATATATTGAGAATTGATGAGTCCTATACCTCTTGCCTCTATAATTCTTACCTTATAAAGTGAGAATCGACACTCAGAATATTGTCTTTTAACTGTAATAGATTATTTGAAGTGAAACACTTGGCCTTGCGAAGTGGCTCACGCCTGTAATCCTAGCATTCTGGGAGGCTGAAACGGGTGAATTGCTTGAGCTCATGAGTTCGAGACCAGCCTGAGCAAAATGAGGCCCTGTCTCTACTAAAATAGAAAAACTGAGGCAAGAGGATCTCTTGAGCCTAAGAGTTGGAGGTTACTATGAGCTATGATGTCACAACAGCTTGAGACTCTGTCTCAAAAATAATAAATAAAAATAAAATGAAGTGAAACAATTTTTTTGTTAATCTTGAGTTAAAATATATAATTCTGAGTATTAAGTTAAACCAAGATATTATTCGCATGTTTATCCACAATCATATGAAACTTATTATTTTTACTGTAATTGTTTTTATAACCATGTAATATTTAGCAGCCACTTTTCATTATGGTTAAGGAAATTTGCAAAATTCTATTGTTTCCTACACACGAAGTACCAAAAAACTACTAAGAAATATGATGGATGAACAACAAACTTCCTTGGATTATTTATCTAATCAGGTATGCATTTTTTACTGTGTTCTCATTGCCTTTGCATGTTGACCTATAGTTAGCTGGAAGTATAACCTTTTTTTGAATGCATTTATGACATCTAGTTAGTGCTATGTTACAGGCACCATAGTAAATCTCAGGCAAAAAAAAACAAACAAAAAAACAGTAAAAACAATGGACCTTCAGTCAAAGGGCATCATACAGTCTAGTGGAGGAGAAAAATGTGTCAGAAAAATGGGGAGGTTGTTAGAAAGACACAGAAGGGAAACCCAGGTACAAGAAACTTCCCAGAGGCCAGCCTATAAGCTGAGCCATGAAAGATGAGCTTTAAAAGTCACAAAGATTGGGTAAAGAGAGGAGGACATTTCATCTGGTGGGAGCTTTTTGGACTTGGTACAAGGGTGGAGTGGCTGGTGAGGTTGAGAGTTTATGAGGAAAAGTAAGGGAAAGAATAGTCAGTCGCTATTCAATCAGGCCACACCACTTCAGCACACTTAGACCTGAAGTGCTTGCCTGAGCGAGGAAATGCCGTGATCTGATTGACAGCTGGTGTAGAAGGTGACTTGAGGAAGAGCCACGGGAGGAGATAAGAAACTATAGCAATGGTCCAGGCAAGCTATGAAGCCCAGGCCTGCAAGAGCTGCAGAAATGGGCAGATAAAATCAATGTTACTGACTTTAATGATTGTTATTCAGCTATGCCTTTACTCTTCATTAAAGCAGTCAAGATTCAATCTGGAAAAATGGGCGTCCTTATGTATTTCAGAGCTGGGTTTTTAAGTGGCTTAGAACAGTTATAGAATTTAGCCGAAGGAGGTTTGCTCAAATATAAATTTACTTAAATGTGCATGTGTGTTTGTGTGTGTTTAGGTGAATGAGCTCATGAATCGAGTTCTGCTTTTGACTTCCGAAGTTTTTAGAAAACAGCTGGATCCCTTTCCCCACAGACCAGTTCAGTCACATGGTGAGAACTTTGGTATTTCAGCCTTTCCATATTACTCTTTTATTGCTTAAATTTTTCCTGGATAGGTTGGTGCATTTGAAAGTTTTGTTTAAAAAACACACTTCATTATTCTCTAAGAGACTGGTGGGCTAATACCTGGCATTACACAAATTATTGTGCTTTTCTAAAATGGGAAACTGTTTTGACCATTCAAAAGCCATAGCTGCATAACGATACCCTGAAATCTGTTGAAAACGGCGTAGTTTCACGGAGCTTTATTCCAGGGTCCTCTTTTATATTTTATTAATAATTCATCTTCAGATCAAGTAAAAGTAAGTTTCGGAGTTCCTCCCACTTATAAAAAATGTTTTTGACATATTTGAAAGGTTTCAAATTGGGACATAAAATTTGAGAAGAAAAATTTAAGACAAAAATGAACTGAAAGCTAGCATTTTTAAGGTACAGTATGTTAGTTCATAGATGCTTGGGCTTCTAAGAAAAATGCCCTATAAATTTTATAAATATGAATTCATACCAAAAGTTGCAAGCAGATAAAACAGATAAAACTGTTGAGGGCTCCTAGATGGTCTTTTGTTTTCCTTAGAAAGGCAAGAAAATGAGCAGCCCCAAGAGTCTTGTATATACCAAGTAGAAAGACAGGCACTTCCAAGTGTTATCTTGTTGTTTTAAAATTATTATTGTATCTCATTAATTCCCCATAACTGCCTCTATATAGGTAGAGTAACTTGGCAGTTAATTAAAAGCATGGACCTAAAAATAACTAAGTAAATAAATAAATAAACAAACAAAAGCACAGACCTGAGGTCGGACACCCTGGCTTCACATCTTTGATCTTCTGCATCCTTGATAGCAGTTTCCTCATCAGTAAACTGAAAGTACCTACCTCATAGAGCTGATGTGAAGATTAAATGGATTAATACTGTGAAAACCTCTTAAAATATTTCCTGTCTCCTAGGGAGAGCAATATGAAAGCATGTTGTGATAATTAATGATCATAAGTAGATGAGGGAGATCCAAGTCAGAACATCAAAATCATCTGTTCACACTTTTCTGGATGGTGACAACAAGGCAGATCTCCAACCCTGATAGGTCCTTCAGTGTGAACTTCTACCATATCTGTAAGCATAAAGTCATTATAAGAATATCTTTTGGGCGGCGCCTGTGGCTCAGTGAGTAGGGTGCCCCAAATACTGGGGGTGGCGGGTTCGAACCCGTCCCTGGACAAACTGCAACAAGAAAATAGCCAGGTGTTCTGCTGGGCGCCTGTCGTGCCAGCTACTTGGGAGGCTGAGGCAAGAGAATCACCTAAGCTCAAGAGCTGTAGGTTGCTGTGAGCTGTGATGCTATAGCACTCTACCAAAGGCGACAAAGTAAGACTGTCTCTAAGAAAAAAAAAATCTTTCAATAGTTCAGAACAGACAAGTCTTTGTCTTCTGAAAATTAAAGAGAAAGTAAATAATTTTTTATAGCCAACTTTTTGTAGGTAATATTTTCTGCATATTTCTGTGTGCTAGTGTTAAAGGCTTTATGTGATAACATATGATGTAAATTGTCTGAATAACATTATGAAGTAGATAGCATTATTAATATTCTGGTACTACCTGAAGAAAATAAGGCTTTGAGGGGTTAAGCAATATAATTAATGATTCTCAGGTAGGTAGAAGTAGAACTAGGACTCCAAGCGAGGCATTTGGATAATTGACACTGTAGTTATACTTATTTTATTACATTTATAAAAGATGCTACAGAGTGGATTATCTTCCAGAAAAAGTAATATCCATATCCTCATATATGTGTTTAGGTCCAGGGGAGAGAAATACTTTGTAGGAGGTGACTGGGTGCTTATCGCTCTATTATAAACAAAGCAGACTCCACCCTCCTGAGCAATTTCTTCTTGGTGAGGAGTATTGTTTTTTTTTTTTTTTAAATTTGTCACCCTCGTAGAGTGCTGTGACGTCACAGCTCACAGCAACCTCCAGCTCTTGAGCTTAGGTGATTCTCTTGCCTCAGCCTCCCGAGTAGCTGGGAGTACAGATGCCTTCCGCAATGCCCAGCTATTTTTTTGTTGCAGTTTGTCCGGGGCTGGTTTTGAACCCACCACCCTCAGTTATATGGGGCTGGTGCCCTGCTCACTGAGCCCCAGGGGCCGCCCAACAATGCTGCTTCTCCCTCCCCCCTTGGCTAGTGGTAACAGTGATCCCCAGCACGTCAGTCTCTGAAGTCTGGGTTAGGGGGTGGCAATAGTAGTTAATCGACTTCTTCCATTCGGTTTTCTCCTCATTCATCCAGCTTTCCTTACACACCGTGCTCTCTGAGATAAACCTACATTCCCTAAAGGCCGTTATTTATTGGGAAAGAGAAAGTGTAATTAGAAAGTGTAATTAGTGTATTACATAAGTGTTAATATGAAATGAAACTTTTACATAGTTTAGAACTCTAATCCCCAGCAGTGATCTACTATTAGTGAGGATTTATTGCAGCATAAATTCTTTAGTCTCTGTTCTTGCTTATATTTTCTTCTGATTTCCAAAATTGTAACCATTTTCATTTCTAATGAGGTCAAATCATTACATTATTAATGAAAATTATGGTGATCATTTCATACAGCACTATCCATTTTCTACATTAAAATGATTAAATCTTAAATGTATCCTAAATAACTAATTTTGCTTTTCCAGGTTTAGATTGCACTGATATTAAAGATACCATTGGCTCTGTCACCAAAACACCAAGTGGTTTATATATAATCCACCCAGAAGGATCTAGTTACCCATTTGAGGTAAAGTTTTCCCTTATTATGTGAAATAAGATACAACATCCAACCCATTTAATCTATATTAACATTTTAATTATTTTAATATTTAAATTCTTCCTAAACAATTTTACATGAATTGGGAAAAGTGCCAGTCTCAAAATTTTCATTTTCTAGAATTCTAATGCCTAAATCATGAACCAGTAAAAGAATGGTAGTTCTATATTTATTTCTATACTGTTTTCCATAGAGGTTGTGCTATTCTGGTGATAGACTCACCAAAAGCTGTGACTTAAGCATTATACTAGGTCTCCATGTATTAAAAACATTGGTATTCCCGGGTGGTGTCTGTGGCTCAAAGGAGTAGGACGCCGGTCCCATATACTGGAGGTGCCGAGTTCAAACCTGGCCCTGCCTAAAAACTGTAAAAAAAAAAAAAGAAATTGGTACTTCCATAATATTTTTAAATAAAGAAAAAAATTAGTAAAACACATATACAATAGTTAAGAAATAAAGATGAGATAAAAACTATAGTCTGTCATTCACTTTCCTATTTGAATTTTTATGGTTATGGCCTTCAAAGTAAATCATTTATAGAATGTTAGAATAGATTTATATAAAAAAAATAGAAAGTAAGTCATTTGGTGCAAGATCTTATTCTAATAATAGGTAGAACTACACAGTAGGCAGAACTCTGCAATGTAAATACTTACTTGCTTTAATTAACTCTTGAATATTAGAAAATATTGATGTGCTTTGCCTTGGACTTTACTAAAAATTATTTTGATTTCCTTTCCTATATACAGTTATAATTTCTTTTCTTTTCTTTTTTTTTTTTTTTGGCAGTTTTTGGCCAGGGCTGGGTTTGAACATGCCACCTCTGGCATATGAGGCCAGCACCCTACTCCTTTGAGCCACAGGCACTGCCCATGTTATAATTTCTTTTGATGATAAATTATTTAATATGAGAAATTAGTAATTAAGAAAACCTTTCAGTGGCATGCAGGGCAGATTGGGAAGCTAATCCATTCTTAAATTGAATAAAATAAACTATTCCTATGTCTAACCTTAGTGGTTTTGTCCGAGGATATTCAGTAGAACTTTTTACAAGAGGTTATGCATATTGATGGGATATGTGTATGTATGTAATATATATTTTTCTGAATACTTCTTTGTATTTGTATAATTAGAAAATTATAAGGAAGCTTATGATGGAACATTTTTATACTTTATTTATACTCTTCTTTATAAAACAAAATATATTTTCTAAGTAGGTAGTACCAGTTTTTCTTTTTAGAGTTACTACCATTATTTTTTTTTTATTCTATTGACAAGATGTCAAAAAATTAGAAATTAGGTGGGAAATAATTTTAAATTACCTAAATTATTTCACCTGCAGATTCAAAGCTGGATCTCAACAGATTTGAAAAAGAAAAACTTCCAATTTTGTGAAGAGTGGGATGCATAATTACCTCTTTTGTGGGAAAGTGTTGGTCTCTAACTCCTCCACACTGCCTTTCTTTGTCTCCATGTGGGAAGTATTTGATGGAGAAGAATTGCTCTGATTTCTTTCCTGTATCACTCTCCATCTTCCCTACAGTAGGCTTCGTCCGGGCAATTTATACCTGTGAGCTCCTGCTGAGTAGACATAGATCGTGCCTTTCTGTCTGAAAATGCTAGTCTGAGCACAGCCCTTCCAGGCTGGTGGGAGAAAAGAGCAATCAAAGACAAATTTTTTTTACCACGTATTTAACTGGGTAAAAAAAAATCCAGCATTTTAATTCAAAGAAAAAGTTACTTTGTAAGGAAATATGTTACCCTGCCACATCAGATCATTACTGTTATTAGTAAACTAAAAATTATTCATTGACTTGAGGAATAAGAGGATAACCTGAAAATGCTGCAAATATTTATGTATTTTTAAAAATGATTGACTCAGGGTCTCTAATTAGGCTAATTGCAAGTTTGTTTTATAATAAACAGTATTATTTCTAGAGTATAAAGACATGAATAAATTAATGGCATACAAATGTATCAAAACTCAGTGGAAGTATCTTTTTATAGGCTCAAGAATGAAACATGAGTTTTATTATATCAACTAATAAAAATAATAGTGTATTATCTTTGGTCTTTTCCGAACCTGTTTAGGTAATGTGTGACATGGATTACAGAGGAGGCGGATGGACTGTGATACAGAAAAGGATTGATGGGATAATTAATTTCCAAAGGTTGTGGTGTGATTATCTGGATGGATTTGGCGACCTTTTAGGTCAAATATTATGTATTTCTACTTTAACTTTTTTCTTTTTTTTGGAATTATATTTGTAGATAGTATCATTTTTGGTCTGATCTTTACTAAAAATAGCAAATCTTTGTGAATATCAAATATGACTTAAATTACCCTTTTTTCATATGTCAAATTACTTAAAATAAGTAGGTCTTCAGTTGAAACCTGGAAATCTTTAACTTTAGATATCTGTTGAAATGTGATTTAAGTGAAGACTCTAGCTTGGGTATTTAGTAAGTGTCTGCTGTGCGCGCAGCAGAGTTCTGGCAGGTCCCAACACTGTAGAATGGCAAACTGGATGGCCGTGTTTTCACAGATACTAAAGTTCTTGATATATGTGCTGTGTTTACACAAGCAGATGAAATGTAGAAGTTAGGTACATGTCTGTGCAAATTCAAATTATTTAAGCTGAGCATAATGTTTTATAAAAACATCAGTAAAGATCATTATGCTCACTGGAACTTTACTCGGGAAGTGAGAACAAGGCAACCTAAAAATTTGTGCCCTCATATTAATTTGAAATTAAAAAAAGATCATTATGCTCAAAATTTGAAAATTATAAATCCCAGGTGAATTGCAAAATCTGTATATGTTATTGCCACGTGCAATATCATTTTTGTGAATAAACAGAACACCAATATTTATGTACCCTGCAGAATTTTTACATTATTTGGAATGTCATCAGGTGATTTTGGTAATTGTTATGCTATTTTAACAGTTACTGTTGTTATAATTTAAAATCTTTAACCTACCACAAAAATGTCATCCAGGGATCTGGTAAGTGGCAATATTAGTTGTGGTGGTAAAAATGCCGTCACATGTCAATGATTTCAGAGGGCATTTGGCTAATTGCTAGATAACTGCCATGTGGTGGAGTGTGGTTCATATACTTACGTTTTCTCAATTTTACCTTTAATTTTCCATTGCGTACTTCCTCCTGAATTAAGTAGTCATTGGTCAACATACAGGCTTTGAACTGTCATTTATTTGATGCTTATTTCTAATAAAGGGGAACTAATGTGGGTTTTGACTAATGAGGTCTTCAGGCAGGGATCCTTTATGCAAACTGAGGGTGATTCATACCAGTGTGTTTAACAAACATAGATCTGGGAGTAAGGAACATATGTTAAGTTAAATTTGAGGTTGGGGTAGAGGAGAGAGATGGCAGGGACACTTAAATTGAAGTGTCATAGTCTGGCAGACCCCGAGGGACCCATCTCATGTGCCCACTTTCCTCTTGTGCTTCTTCAGGATATTTTCCATTCTAAGTGGGTGTGTAAGTAAAAGGCCCCTGTGAGCCCTGGGGAAGGACTTAATGTTATAGCTATAGTTTAAGAGTTTGAATGCTGTCACATTAGCCCCCAATTTTTTTTTTTTAGTTTTGGCCGGAGCTGGGTTTGAACCCACCACCTCCGGCATATGGGGCTGGCGCCCTATTCCTTTGAGCTACAGGCATCTCCCTATCCCTCCAATTCTTTGAAATTTGTTTTGACTAGACCCTAAATTCCTTCCATAATTCTGTAATTCGTGTAGAGGGGTATATCGCAGAGCAGATATTCATTCAGGCTATGCCACAGTGGGTAGAAAGCCATTGGCTAGAGTGTGCATGCAGAGACTATGTTGTCTGAGTTAGGGAGGTTTATGGTTAATCCTGGATCTATAACCATTGGAAATGTTGACCCTAACCTGTGGACACTCCAGTGCTGCTACATTATGTTTCCAGACTTAGGTATTTGACAAGCTGCATTATAACAAAGAAGTATTTGTTCAGAAAGTGTTCTCCAAGACAGAAAAAAAATATTTTACCCAAGCATTTTCAGAAAATGTTTTCTTAGGAGCTGTTGATTTGGGGGTTAAATGTCCTGAATTTTTGATACATAACATTTTGTTACCTACCATAATATTTCAACTGAATTTATGTTGATAAGCCTTAAGGTAAAACTTGACTTTTAGTCTTTAAATGAACTTGTGAATTTAGTTTGGGGAGATAAAAACGTAACAGAGTCTAATTTTTTCTAGTCTAGTGAAGTAGAAATAGGAAGGATTTGGGGGGGGATGGGGGGACATTTGTTGTTGTTTTTTTTTTTTTTTGGTATATTAGGTAAACCTATAATATCTTTTAAAACTGATAATTTGAGCTAGGCCAATCAGTCTCTCTCATTATTTATGGAAGCCATCTCAGAGTTACTGAAACATTAATAAGACCAAATGTTCAACAATAAAGGGTTCTCATTTATATTAAAGTATATTAAAGTCAAACATTTCCTTTTACAGGAGAATTTTGGCTAGGACTAAAAAAGATTTTCTACATTGTAAATCAGAAAAATACCAGTTTTATGCTGTATGTGGTTTTGAAATCTGAAGATGACACATTTGCTTATGCATCATATGACAATTTTTGGCTAGAGGATGAAACAAGATTTTTTAAAATGCACTTAGGACGGTATTCAGGAAATGCTGGTAAGTTTTTTATTCCTCAAATTATCCAGAAGATTGAAATACAACCGACTCAATATTACATGAAGATCAAAGTAATGCGTTTCTCTTGACGTATGAAGCATAACTGATAACAGACTAGATTAGGAATGAGAAAACTGGCTAGATCTTGAGCTGTGAATCTTTGTTATGATTGTTGTGTTACCTCATGATTTTGAAATGCTTTACAGTCTCTAAAACAATTTGACATAGGTAATCTTAGTTGATTTTTTGGATAGAGAGCCTGTGGCCTAGGCTTGCTTGGAAGGTATTAGTCCCCTTTTCATGTTCAGAGAAGCTGGCGTTTAGAGTCCTGGAATGGTAGAGATGATCTGTATTCTTTACAGGTGAAAAAACCTGAAAGATTAAGTGACTTCCCCAAGATTCCCAAAGTATCACACTTGAGCCAGGGCAAGAATCCAGGTTGACAGAACGGCTAGTTTAGTATTCTCCTCACTATACTTCAATGCATCTACTCATTTATAAATAAATTTGATTTGTTAGAAATTCAAAATATTTGGAAGGCACCTGTGACTCAGTGAGTAGGGCGCTGGCCCTATATACCCAGGGTGGTGGGTTCAAACCCTGTGCCGATCAAACTGCAACAAAAAAATAGCGGGGTGTTGTTGTGGGAGCCTATAGTCCCAGCTACTTGGGAGGCTGAGGCAAGAGAATCACCTAAGCCCAGGAGTTGGAGGTTGCTGTGAGCTGTGATGCTACAGTACTCTACTGAGGGCAACAGAGGGAGACTCTGTCTCATTAAAAAAAAAAAAAGAAAGAAAAAAATTCAAAATACTTGACAGTTAAATTTATATTTTAAAACTAGTCATTTGAGTTAAGAAATACTAAATTCAACTGCTCTGTCGTTGCTGTTCATGATACTTGTTCAGGATGACATTTCGTGCTAGAAATCCCAAAATAATGATATATGTTCCCAGCTTTTAAACTGATCATAAAATAGAGAACAGCATAGCTGACATTGAAAATGCAGAATGCTGATAGAGCTTTGGCAGTCAAAGAGAGGGTGAGAATGATTCCAATTACCTGCATCCAGAAAAATCTTCATGCAAGGGGGATTTTCAACAAGGGAATAATGTTGGATTCGACCTGGGAAGCTTTTTGAAAGGACCTACTCTGGCAGACTCTGATTCTGTAAGTGTGAGCCAGGTGGATATGCCGGCATGCTCGCTGCTGAGAACCACTCGTCTGGTCAGTCTTGGAGGAATGGAGAGGCATTTGGCAAGTGAATGCTGGCAAACAGAGCAGCCTGAGTCCAGGCATAGAGAGAGGAAAATTATAGGGTCCAGAGAGTTAGTTGTCTGGTATGGTTGGAATCTATGACAGCTGAAGAGTTGAGACTCAGGATGTTAGATGAAAGTATGAAATTCACAGCGTCTTAATCTGTATATAAGAAAAATGTAAAGAGTTACAATATACAACTTGAATGTTCCATCTCTAAAAGTGGAAAGAAATATCCAAACGTAGAACATATTATTTCAGGAAAAGTTTATGTAGAGGTTCTCAAAAATATGACTACCATCTAGCTAGAAGATAAAATTTATCACGGCAAGCGTTTTTTCATTACAGAACTCTCATATTTTGCCATGCTGTCCTCATTTTCCCAACAAGGCCATGCAGTAACTTTTAACTGTTAATCACAAAATATAATCAAAATAATAAAAATGTGTCAGCAGAATACAAGGATAGAAACATAAATAAAGCCAGAGGATTAGTATAGTCAGGTATGTGGTGGAGGGGGGCCACAAATTTTGCTTTGAGCTCAGAGAAAAAAATAGAAATAGAAATTTGAGCAACACAGTTATTTCATGAGGAGCACAAATATTCCTGATTATAGAACTTGAGAAAAATTTCTCTGGATTCTCAGAGAAAATAAAGGGTCCCATTCTTCAACTATACTCTCACAGAGAACATGATGGGTGAGTTTTGATGCATTTTGCTTTTTTAGAAAATAGCTTTATGCATATATATTTTAATATGAATTGTTAAATATAATTCATTGAGTGGTCCACAGGATACATGATCCTGTGATGTTAGAGACTGATCATACAGTTTTGGCACACACACAGTTTAGACTTTGTCTGTCTTCTGTCAACTTTTGAATGGCATCACATTGTGTGGGTGTTGAAAATTCTATACGCTCTGCAAATGCCTGCAACGTGTGATTTTGTTTCCCAGGAAGTACAGAGTCAGGAGACTTTAACAGTAGCAGAGCTGGGGTGTCAGATAGGCCACCGCTGCTAATGATGTTCTTCAGGCTCCTTAAAAGATTTATCCCAGGATATGCCAAACGTTCAGAAGCATAAAGACACAAACAGAGCCTGGGTTTCTCTGCAGATTTTATGCAGCTTCTCTTTTAGTTAACGTTTCAAACACAGTAGCCTAAGTTTACATATAGGTGAAATGCAGGTATTAGGAGTTTACTTAGACACTTTTAATTTTATGGAGCTTTGTAAAACAAAACATGCCTCCTGCTCCTGCCACTTAGGTAACTGGGTTGTCTTGGCAAAGATACGTTATCTTTGCAGGGATATTTTCAATATCAGGGATACCACACACACACACACAATATATATAAAATGTCCAATGTAAGTCATTTAAAAATAGTATTACTTAAACTTTTTCCAGTTGGTCCATATATCATGCAAAGAGCTATGGTACACTTCAGAGCTAAATTTTTCTTGAGGGCACTGAATATTCTATCTACACTTCATGGACCCTAAAAAATTCCTAATAACTTTTGTAACTACAAATCTGAGTGGCTTAAGGTATAAGTTTTACTTTCATTCGTACTTCTCCATAGTGACGTAAATGTAGGGGCATGAAACCCTACCCTGCGTAAATTATTTTCTTTTCCTAAATCATCAATTACCATATTGGTCTCTTCAAAATGTGACAGGCCCTTACACCATAATTTTTGGCCTCAATTATCTGATTTTGTCCATGCAGTCAACCTTCCATTTTGGATTGTGACTTTTATATCCAATATCCACTTAAAGATGCCTGTTATGTTGAAGAATCTATCACCAGATTTTGGCATCTTGAAATCCAGAAGAGAGAGATTTTTAACATGATGAACAGTACAAAAATAATGTAAACTTTAATTCTAGGTGCAATGCTTTTGCCTAATATGCTGGTAATGGTTGATTAAAATAACAGAAATTGTCTTTAAATTCAGCCATTTAAAAAATCTGTTTTACCCAGGTGATGCATTCCGGGGCCTCAGAAAAGAAGATAATCAAAATGCAATGCCTTTCAGCACATCAGATGTTGACAATGATGGGTGTCACCCTGCATGCCTGGTCAGGGGTCGCTCTGTGAAGAGCTGCAGTCACCTCAGTAACAACACTGGCTGGTGGTTCAACCAGTGTGGTCTAGCCAATCTAAATGGCATTCATCACATCCCTGGAAAATTGTTTGCAACTGGAATTCAGTGGGGCACATGGACCAAAAACAACTCACCGGTCAAGATTAAATCTGTTTCAATGAAAATTAGAAGAATTTATAACCCATATTTTAAATAATCTCATTTTAAATTATAATGCAAGCTCCACAATTATTTTTGATAATATATTGAATATTTTATGTAGTTTCTCTTTCTACTTAGTATTTCAAACATATAACTATAGACGGCATTTAGATGTTCCAGGTTTAATTAGAAAACTTCAATTTTGTACCATTTTTATTATAAATTAATTTTGTTAACTATATATAATAAAATTTATCTTAAGTGAATTACAATTTATGTTCCTGAAATCTATAGTGTTTTTCAGGATTTTACCTTTACTTTGAAGCATATAAACCGTGGTAAGTTGTCAGAAAAATTGAGCAAAGTCTTTTACTTATTTTTACATTCATTGGATATGATTGACTATATAATCTACAGATAATTTCTATTGAAGGCAATTAAAAGAAATAACTGGTTTGGCACCTGTAGCTCAGGGGCTAGAGCGCTGGCCACATACACCGGGCCTGGTGGATTCGAACCTGGCCCAGGCCTGCTAAACACCAATGACAACTACAATAAAAAATAGCTGGGCATTGTGGCAGGTGCCTGTAGTCCCAACTACTTGGGAGGCTGAGGCAAGAGAATTGCTAAGCCCAAGAGTTGGAGGTTGCTGTGAGCTGTGATGCCACAACACTCTACTGAGGGAGACATAGTGAGACTCTGTCTCAAAAAAAAAAATAGTAAAATAAAAAAAGAAATAACTTTTATGCAGATTAATATATAAACTACACATGGTACTAAAAATTCACTTTTTCTAGGTCATCACCTAGAAAGTTTAGAAGCGTTGTCTTCCCAAATAAAGTTCTTCCTGTTTTCATATTTAATCATGGTTAATAGTTTTGTTCTCATTCATAACATTTTGCTGTACATTTATATCCCGATCAGTTGCATTCCAAAACTCATCTGTATCTGGACTCTTTTTAAGTGAATAGGAATGGTGTGCACTTCGTGTGAAGGCTGGGGAGAAGGAGTGAAGAATCAGTGGTCCAGATGTGCTCTGGGAACAACCTGTGTCCTTTTTCTACTGAGTTGGAAGGAATTGGGTGGTGAGGATTCCATGGGCGAGGGCAACAGGGAGCATGCCAGGCCAATGGTCAGTTACCGCTTAGAAAACAAAGGAAACAATGAAGAATTAGTTCTGGCAATTTTTGACCAGGACTGGGGTTGAACCTGCCACCTCTGGCATATGGGGTTGGTGCCCTACTCCTTTGAGCCACAGGCGCCACCCTGAAGAATTAGTTCTGAATAGAAAAATACTTTGTCCAGAGTTAGGGCTATACGATGAACAGAGGGGGAGGAGTGGCTGAAAAATGAGGTGAGAAGAGGACTGGATTAAAAGTAGTTCAGAGACTAGAGACATCACAGTGAGACAGCTGAACCCAGACTGGGGTTAAGCTAGGTCAGAACCCAGAATCTAATTTAGTTCAGGGATGGGCAGAAATGACAATAGAGTCATCATTTAAGGTTGTTTTCACTTTGATGAACAGGACAAACGTGAGGTAAGGTTGCAGGCGGGTTCACATGGTTCCCCACAGACTCACAGTGAAGTTCCGTGTCTTGGCCGTGGAGTAAGATGCCTGCCAAGTGGAGGAACACACAATGTGATTTCTCTGCCTTTTATACCTGTACTGATATGGGCATCAGGCGGTAAATAAATCTACAAGATAAGGCAGTAATTTTACTCCTTAGCAAGCCACATCTAAGGTCTTCTGGGCCTTAACATCCTCGCTGAGCCTGTACTTAGGCAATCTCCCTTAAGACACTGCAGTCCAGGGGCTCCCCATTTTCATCTCATCATGAAGGCTGTCGAGATGTTGGAAACACTGAGGGCAAAGGGAGAACGGGAATAAACGCTGGATATTAAAGGAAAGGCAGATCCCGACAGCACTAGAAATTTTAATTTCTTTTGGCTAGGGATTGGAAGACATATTTGACCTGTAAATGACCAAGTGTGGACAACGGCTTCCAGAATGCCTAATGGGAAGCTGCAGAAGTATTAAGAGGTCTCAAACCCTATTGCAAAGAAGCTATGTTTTGGGTAATAATCTGGAGCCTCAGATGCTCAGAAATGAAGTGACTTGACCTTTAGGAGAAGTTAAGGGCTGTTCTTTTTTTTTAATCTATTCCCCTGACAGCACACACACAAGCCTTAGAACGAGGCATAAAAGGTAGCAATCATTTGCCCATAGTCTGAGTGACACCTTACAGTCATTCTTTCACATCCTGAGGACTTCCGTGTTGAAATGGTTCTGTTTGAAGGCACGAATGCTTTATTCTTTCATCCATTTACATTTTAATTGGCAGTAAACACTGCATCCAGTTGGAGAAAAAATGTATCTACAGATCCCTAATATATTTCTCTATGTTAGCATAGATTAGTTATAAAGAAAAAAGTTAACTTATTCATAAGAGCTTTGGGAGCTATGGTACTTAGAGATATGCTAAAAACAAGTAGTGATCTATTTGAAAGTAATTATAAAACATTACTGAAAAATACGAACGAGCCTAGTATCAACACACATCCTGATCTTTGAGTAGAAACCTGATGCAAAGGGCCCCAGATGTATGATGCTGAGTGGTGGTTGAGAACCAAGAGCGGTTTGGTGATGCAGGAATAACGTGTGAGAGGACTCTGGTAGGCCAAGAATGTTGCCGACACCACCTCCCTGGCATATAGGAAATAGAGTTTCGTGGGAAAATTCCCACAGGGTGGTGGACAGGAAATCCCTCTTATCTTGATGAGCAATGTGCTTGGGGATGGGAGGACTTTGTCACAATGCAGGCTTCACGGGTGAGGAGGAGGAGGCCACTCGACACAGTGGCTCTTCCTTGCTTCTTTCCAGGGGAATTGGTCTTTTCATTCAGCCACCTCAGATCCACTAAGACTGCTCCTTGGTGAAGCGGACCACCAGCCTCCAGGGCTATTTGTGACTGTCTCCTGAGTAATCTATAAACTGAATATAAGAGTGTCATAAAAGATCAATAATATATTTTTTTTAATTTTAAGAACATTTGAAGTACTTCTGAAAGTATGATGAGTGAGAGTAATAAAATTGAAAAGGAATTAATAGATCGGTTGTAGAAGTATATTATAAATATATATTTTTTAATTGCTGTGTGACAAATCACTGCAAACTAAGTGGCTTGACATGACACTCAATTATTAGCTCAAAGTTCTGAAGTTCAAAGTTTAATGACACATAGGTGGTTGTCTGCTCAGGGTATTATGAGCTAAATCAAGGTGTTATCCAGCTTGAGTTCTCATCTGGGTTGGGGTCTCCCTCCCTGCTCCTTCGCTGTTGGCTGAATTCATTTTCTTGTGGTGGTGGGATTCAGGTCCCTGTGGTGCATCTCGCTGAGGGCTGGGACTGCTCTCAGCTGCTGGAGGTTGCTGTTGCTCCTCATGTGATCCCCGTGGGCAGTTTATGAGAAGAATACTTGTTTTCTTCCAAACCAACCAGAACACATCTTTTTAATTTCTGCCTCTGTGACTAGCCAGAAAAGCCAGAGAAAACTGGTTGCTTTTAAGGAGCTAATATAATCAAGACAGCCCACTTCAATAAATGGATTGGGACCTTGGCTTCATCTGTGAAATCCCTTCAAAGCAGCGTTTAGATTAATATTTAAGTGAATAACTAGGAGAAGGTGAGCACCGCTCAAGAGCCAGAAATGTTGGAGGCCGTCTTAGAATTCTTCCTACCACAATAAAACTATAAAATTAAAGCAGTTATAAAGAGCAAAACAGAAAGGTCAGTAGAATAGAAATCCTGTTAATAAAAAATTTGTAATATAGAATATGAAAAGAGTAGAGTTTTATACCAGTGGGAGAAGAGACAGATCAATAAATGGTAATGGGAAAATTGGCCACAAATTTGAAAATGAAAAGGAACAACTTATTGTGTAAAAATTAGTTCCAGGCTGGGCATTGTAGCTCATGCCTATAATCCTAGCACTGTCTGAGACTGAGGCAGGAGGATCACTTGAGGCCAAAAGTTTGAGACCAGCCTGAGCAAGAGCAAGGCCCTGTCTCTACCCAAAATAGAAAAAAATAATTAGCCTATGTGGGGGCATGTGCCTCTAATCCTTGCTACTTGGGAAGCTGAGGCAGGAGGGTGGCTGTGCCTAGCCAACTGAGATTTCAGTGAAATATGATAATGCCACTGCACTCTAGTCCAGGCAACAGAGGGAGACTCTATCTCAAAAGAGAGAAAAAAATCAATTCCAGATTGGCTGAATATATAAAAAACAAAAGTAGCTTTAGGCAAACATATGAGTTAATATTTTTATTTCAAAGGTAGAAGGATTTCATTTGATTACTTGAATGTTTAAAGCTTCCTTATACCCCAAACATAAGCAAAATTAGAAACAAGGGAAAAACTATGAAAAGTATTTTAACAAATGTCAGCTTACATTCTTCTTATATGATGCATCCTAAAATCTAAGAACATCCTTATAAAATAGGCAAATAATATGAGCAGCAATTGACATAAGTGGTCAACAAACACGAAATTATCTCATAAATCATTTAGATAATTAAGACCTAGTGTTAGCATTAACATGAGGTAACACTACTTAGGGTTTACATAGAAACTGGAAAATGGGTTTACCCAGACTTTTGTTGTAGTATAAATTGACATAACCTTGTTGAAGGGTATATTGACAATACTTGTTTAGAGTTGGGGGATAGTCAGGAGAAAATAGCTTATCCTAACTTTATATTATGAATATTTAATCATACACATAATTATGAAGATTCGATCAGATTAACATTTATAGTTTAATCTGTGTCTGACACTGTGCTAAATAAACATCATGCGTGGTCTCATTTAGTCCTTCAAGAATCCCACAATTTAGGTATTACTCACATTTTTCTGAGGAAGACAACTGAATCTGTTATATAATGACAGCAGTCCCACTTATACAGACATGAACTTGAATTTGAAAACAGGCCTGCTCAACCCTATCCTTTATGCTGACACAGGTGGGTGTGGCGGGCACTCTGGAGGCTTATTCCTGTCTGGCCCTGCCCAGTCTATTTCTAGCCACCTGTCCTCATTGTGTCATTGTGCACTGAGTGTTCTTATAAGTAAGGGCAAATCAATCCTTATGTTGGTTCTGAAATCGGTTTTTGGTGATATAAAGAAGGAGTTTGGAAAGCCACATATTGATGTCATAACAGGAGAGAGTTAGATGAAAACAAAACCAAACCTTTATTGTCTATTAAAATCAGCCTAAACAGGACTTGCCGGCAGGCTCATAGCTGTTGGTCAGTACCCAGGGAATGATGTAAGAGGTTTATAGGACCTGCGCTTTCAAATAAAATAAGCACACTCGACTAGAAAGGTTTTGAGAAGCAGAAATGAGAAAAGTTGGTGATATCAAAGCATATAAAAGTCAGTTTTCATTTCATTGTTCCTGGTATCATATATTTAACATATTAGTGCTATTTGTTTTCGATGGAAGTAGAGTTTAAAAAGCCAGAGATACTCATTATGTGGTGCTTAAGAGTTTAATGCATTAAAACAGCTGGAATAAGACTCCAGACATTTCATTTTCCACTAATGCTTGAAACATTTCACGTCTCACCAAGGCTAGCTTTCTGAAACTGAAACAAACAGAATAATAAAAACTTTGATTTCTTCTAAGTTATGCAAATTCGTTAGAAGCACATTTGAGAATATTTAACCTTTATCCTTAATATTACTGGAATTTTCACACTTGGATATAAATTTTATCACAAAAACATTAAAGAACTCTATGGACATCTCAAAATAGAACTCCAGAAACCTCCCAGACTTATAAGAAGTAGACATTTACTACCGTAAATAAAAAAATAGCAAAGCAGTGGATAATCTGAAAATTAAGTACTTTAGTCACTCCTCTACCGTATGAACAACAGTGATTGAATTAAACTTTTAATTCTACATAAATATACATATAAATAGATATGCCTTTCTTTAGAATGCAGTCAAACCTCCAAATTTGTAGATTCCAGATACTGTATCCACAGATCCAATCAACGGTGATTCAACCAATTTCAAGCAATTTCAGCCTTTTCCTGGGAGCGAGACTGAAAAAGTTTTTTGTCAGTTTTCACCCTCTTTCCTGGCAGAGGTGGCTTTGAGGGAAAAGTCACCTGGATTCTCTCCCCACCCCAAAGTAACAAACAAAAGCAAAAGTTAAGAGAATCTCTCCTGCCTTGATAGCTTTCGAAGAAACATCTAAGGATGCTTTAAAGAGGAAAAGTAAACCTGTGGATCAGATGGGGTTTGCATGGGTGCTAAGTGTTTTCTGGAAGGAATCCCTGCTCTGGGGCTCTCACAGCCCCCTTCTCACCTGAGCAAGTGGGAAAAACGGGATGCTAGGATTGGGGTGCTGTCAGAATGTAGGGCTCTGAGAGACACATTGCTCCAAGTGGTAAGGTCTAGGGTGTGACCATGACGGTGAGTGACAAATCCAAGGATGTAGTGTTGGAAGTAAGGAAGTCAGAGAATTGAGGTGCCAGGATTTTGTGTGTTGAAACCTCCTAGAAGGATGGAAAGTTTTAGGATGGAGAGGAAAAGTGAGCTAGGTAGCCAATTTGTGAATGAGTGAAGTTGGATGACCAGATAACCAGGAGAAGTGGGCCAGAAAGTTAATTGCAAGTGTTGGTTCTTTCTTGATGTATGGGAAAGTGTCCTGTTATTTGCCAGACTATTGTCTCTCTGTGCAGGAGATAATCTTAAAAACTAAAGGCATGACTTCAGAGCTCATTTACAGGGATTATCCATCTTTTTGCTCTGAAGTAAACTACTTGTACTCAAGTCCTTGTTTTTTGTTTTGCTTTTAGGTGAACTCAAACTGAGAGAGATGACAGATAGACATTTCACAATGCTGTTTGACATTCATATGTCAAAGCTTAAGGATTACCACCTTGGAGGTCACTAGGCCACCTGTTGGAGTTACATGGTTGCTTTCCCTGCAGGTTATTCAGAAATGAGGTAATGATATATACAGGGCAGCAGGAGGCCTTAGACTGGGACAAAAAAATCTTATTCTAAGATTCTCAAGCATCTTGGCTAGAAGGTAAGCCTTGTGACAGCTCTAGAGAAGGTATCTCCGTCACTCTGCCTTCATTCTTTTTTTTTGCTGAGAACTTGGGCTCAGGGGCTCCTAGACGCTCCCATGAGGCTAGGCCATGCAGGTCTGCCCACACATGACCGATTATTGCCCCAGAGAAGTCTGGATCCAGAAGTGAGAATAGTTAAAATCAGGAGTTGGCAAAGTCTGGCTCACAGGCCCAATGTGGTCCACTTTCCATGTTTATTTGTCCACAAAGTTTTATTGAAACTAATTGTCTTCTTTCATAATGCAGATAGCAGTTGAAGAGTTCTCACTGAGATTGTATAGTCTATGAAGTCAAAAATATTTACTATCTTGTCCTTTTCATAAAAAGTCTGCTGCATCTTGGATTAGATTCAAGACGGGGAACAGGACCTGTCAGAGAGGAAGTTCATTTTGCAGAAACGAAATCAGAGAGGGACTCAGTGTTGTATGCAGCCTCTCTGGCTCATTCAGGAGGATGTGGATTACCAGGACCAGTGCAGGCAGTGCCCAATTTCTGGTCTTAAATTTCCGGTTCCCTTGAGACATTTCAGACCTGGTAGAAAGACACCAAAACAAAGCCTCTGAGTCTTAAAAGCCTGCTGCTTCCAACCCTTTCTCATAGATTGAGTCAACACTGTTCCTTGAGGAGAACTTAAAGTTCTTTAGGAGTCTTTTGACAAGGCATATGGGGAAAGGTCTGTCTCTCCATTCAGGAAATCACTATCCTTCTGCAGCTTTCCGTCCCCACATACTGTCACAAAGACTGTTTACAGTCCCATTAGGTCACCAGATATAGAGCGGTTCCACCCCTTTCTAAAGAATAGTGCTTCCAGGCCCAGTTTATCTAGAGGAGAATAACCCCAGTTTATGGGGGAGATGTGCCGGTGAGGATCAGCGGTCTGTACTTATGGGTCTTCTCACTCTGAGCCCAGAACTTGGGTCTTACTCCACACCAAAGTTCCTCTAAGCCAATCAGTCCCTTTATCAGTAAGAATCAGGGAGCCCTTCTGTTCCGTATTATCTGTTGTGTCTTTCGCTTCCGCTGGCAAACAGCAGATAGTCAAGACTGTTTTGGGGGCTCAGGAAGCAGTGACACTAGTTGCGGTGACTCTTTGTGATCTTGGGAAAAGGCTTGTCCCCGACGAAGATCCAGTGGATCATGCCAGGGAGTTGCCCTTGGTTTCCTAGAGGATGCTCCTAGATTGTGGCCAAGGATTTCATCAGGATGTTTTATCTGTCTGATTTTCTGCAAGTTCCGAAGGATTTGGCCTCAAATTCTTGGGCGTCTTTGCAAGAAGTCAGCGTGTCCATCTATTTTCAGATATTCTTTCCTCAGTGCCTATCTATTATTATCTGTGCACACACAAATAAGGATAAGCATCTTTGAATTTCACTGAGTGCTGACCCTTGGCTGTGCTCTGTTCTGGACCAGAGGGCAGGTTGGTGAGAGGAGGTAGGTGACCCTAGTGGTGTGCTGCTATGTCTCTCGACTGGTTCTGGGAGGTCACAGAACTCTGAGTTGTCATTTCCTCAGTCTTGACCTCTCCCAAGTCTGCTCCCTTCCCATCCTGTTAAAGAGAGCAAATTGAGCTCTATGGGGTCCATCCTTTCTGCATTGATTCTTAAGGAAGCATACATGAGCAGCCTTCTAGAAACCCGTGGCTTTAGCCAGAAAATTCAGAGCTAACTGCGTCTGGGTTTTACCTATAAAAAGTTCATGACTGATGGGTCCTCTCAGGTGGGGCCTTCCTCAGGTTTTCCCCTTTCACAAAAAAACATATCTCTCTTTAATTATCAACCAGATGTGATCTAGATGGAAAAAATCTGGCAATGGCTGCCACCTACTATTTTTATTGGAAAACCTGGCCTTGTTACTTAGGGGTGTCCCACTCAGCCTTGTTCCTTTCCTTGCCAGAAAAGATAGCAAGGAGGCTTGGAGACCTGATGAGGAATGCTGTGTGATGCCTGGATTCCTGGGCCGCGAAGCTGGAAAGAAGAATGCAATGGAGTGAATTGGGGACCATGGTGTCATCACTTGTCCCGAGTACCATGTGGATTTATTTCCTTTTGTAAATTTCAGAATACTATAGGGGCACTCATGTTTTGATTACACAATTTGCTTCTGGACATTTTAAGTCAAAGTTATAAACATGCCCTTCACCCAGAAAGTATGCATCGTACCAGTTAGTTGTGACTCTACTGCGCCCGCCTTCTTGGGTTTTGTTGAGTTTTCCTTCCATTTGTGTACATAAGAGTCGACTGAGTTCCAATTTAACATTGAATATTTTCCATTCTTGCCACTACACTTAGAATCAGGGCCTCTAGCTCCATCCTGGTTGTTACAAAAGATACATACACCACATTTTATTAATCCACTCATGTATTGATGGGCACTTTGGTGATTTTCACATCTTTGCAATTGTGAATTGTGCTGTAAACACTTGAGTGCAATGTCTTTTTTATAAAATGTTTGTTTTTTCCCCTTTGGGTAAATACTCAGTAGTGGGATTGCTGGATCAAATGGTTGGTCTACTTTTAGTTCTTTGAGGTATCTCCTTGCTACTTTCCATAGAAATTGTACTAGTTTGCAGTCCCAAGAGCGTCTAGGTGTTCCTCTCTCTCTGCATCCACGCCTGCACTTGTTGTTTTGGGATTTTTTGGATAAGGACCATATTTACTGGGGTTAGGTGATATTTCACTGTGGTTTTGATTTGAATCTCCCTAATGAGTAGAGATGTTGAACATGGTTTTTCATGTGTTTGTTGGCCATTAGACTATCTTCATTTGAAAAGTTTCTCTTCATGTCTTTGGCCTACTTTTTAATGGGAGCGTTTGATTTTTTTCTTGCTGATTTGCTTGAGTTCTTTGTAGATTCTGGTTATTAGTCCTTTATCAGATGTGCAGCAAGCAGATGTTTCCTCCCATTATGTAGGTTGTCTATATATGTGGATTTTAGCTGCTTCTTGCAGTCTTGGTCTTTGGATCCCTATGTCCTTCTTCTGTGTTTTGAAGACTTACCGTGGCAGCAGCAACCCAGTCTCATGCTGCATGGACTGACAGACTGTATGTGAAAGTCCTTCTGCTCCAGTATTGGCTCATTCCCAGGCATCTCCTGCTAGGACCTTTCTTCTTGGCTAGCAATACTCGGAATAGTGGACAGAGAGGTCTACAGCAAGAGTCCAGGGCTCTCAGTGCACTGAAATTGTACACTTTGTTTCCCTGGTGAGTCATTCATAAGTCCTCTCAACACAATGATGGAACCGAATCAGCCTTAGTGCCCTTAAACATCCAGATGTGTGAAGTAGTAGTCATTAGATCTGATCTTCCTGACTTCTACGAGATGAAGTCACAAACACAGAAAGCATGTTTGCTCATTTCTGCTCTCCAGCGTGATTCACAGCCCCCTGACTGTGAGGATGTGCAGCTCTTTGGAAAGATGCTTTGAAGACAATACACAGGGTAGAGTATACTGCTCCCCACCTCGCTTGCCTGAATCATTACATTCCTTGACAGATAAAGGATCCTAGTGCTTGCCTTTTCTTACAAGTAAGATAACGTCTGGCAGGGTTAGTGGTTCTGCTTTTACAGTTTACAACCGAATGTACTTTAGTAATCTATAACCAGATGTACTCTCACACCCGAACCTCTTTTTTAAAAGTTAGACTCATTAAAACATTTCCTAATAGCTTACTCTCAGCATGTTGTCTCTTAGACGTTTTGTATGTGAGTTTTGCTCTGCAGCATTATCCGTGTTTGGTATTCAGAGATCCACAGCTTCACCACAGTTTTTGATCTGTGCTATTCCAGGCTGTGCTGGATAGCCAAGAAGAAAAGGAGTAGGGTTGGTGGTGCAGGACACAGGGACAGAATTGGGTGGACAGCTTCATTAGCCAGCCAATGACATGCTGGGGCAGGGGCCTTTTGTGTGTTAATAACTTCAGAGCCTCTTTTAGGGAGATGTGGGGTCTCATCTGGAATTACCTGTGGCAGTTCAGAAGGACTCACTATCAGATAAACTATCTTCTGGAAGAAACACTAAGCACAGAATGGCCTTGCCTGTAAATTCCTCAGGAGGGCGGGTCTGCCTCAGGCAACCATGGATTACCCACAATTTGAAAAATATCCAGGCCTTTTGGGAGGAAGATCAAGAGAATTAACAGTTTCCAGCTTCTATCCTCTCCGTCTCCATGGGGTACATTTTCCTCGAAGGTACTAGGGCCCAGCACACATAGAGCTACTTTGCAAAATGTGTCTCAGCCGACAAAAGCTGCCTTTGCTATTATTTATCTTTTTTGAGACAGAGTCTCACTATGTTGCCCTCAGTAGAGTGCTATAACATCACAGCTCACAGCAACCTCCAACTCTTGGGCTTAAGTGATTCTCTTGCCTCAGTCTCCCAAGTAGCTGGGACTAAGGCACCTGCCACAATGCCTGGCTATTTTTGTTGCAGTCACCATTGTTGTTTTAGCAGGCCCAAGCTGGGTTCCAACCCGCCAGCCTTGGTGTACGTGGCTGACACTGTAACTGATGTGCTGCAGGCACTGAGCCCGCTATTATTTTAAGTGAAAGTCACGTGCTGCACAATGAAGTTTTGGTCAACTGCAGACTGTGTCCATGATGGTGGCTCCATAGGATTACAGCGGTGATGAAAAAAGCTCTTCTCGCCTAGTGACGTGTAGTTATCATCGCATGGAAGCCTGACCCATCACTCAGGGTTGGTGGTGATGCTGCTCTCACCGGACCTACTCACTGCCAGTTGTATAAAGATCTAGCACACAGGTGAGTTGCCTGTAGCTTAGCAGGTGGGGCGCCGGCCACATGTACCAGAGCTGGCGGGTTTGAACCCAGCCCTGGCCCGCTAAACAATAATGACAACAACAACAACAAAAAAAAGCCAGGTGTTGTGGCAGGTGCCTGTAGTCCCAGCTACTTGGGAGACTGAGGCAGGAGAATCACTTAAGCCCAAGAGTTTGAGGTTGCTGTGAGCTGTGAGGCCAAAGCACTCTACCCAGGGTGACAGCTTGGGACTTTCTCCAAAAAAAAAAAAAAGTCTAGCACATACATATATACAGCACATAATCCTTGGGTACCTACGATACTACACATTTTAGTTTTATTTTAGTGTATATGCCTCTACTTATTAAAACAAAGTTAACGTAAAACTGCCCAGACAGGTCCTTCAGGAGGTTTTCCAGAAGAAGGCCTTGTTATCACAGGAGATGACAGTTCCTTGCCTATTTTTGCCTCTAAAGAGTTTTGAGTGAAACCAGATGGACAGATGGAAGACCAAGATACCGACGACTCTGACCCTGCACGGGCCTAGGCTGATGTGTGTGCTCGTGTGGAGTTTCTTTAAAAAATATTAAAGTAGAAAGAAACTTAAAGAACAAGGGTGTAAAGAAAATGCCTTTTGTTCAGCTTTTGTGTTTTAAGCTAAGAGTTATTATAAAAAAGTTAAAAAGTCAAAAAATTGAAAAGTTTATGAAGTAAGAAAGTTCCAGTAAGAGGCTGTAGTCCCGTGGGGACCACCTAATGCTGTTTCATAGTTCTCGAGCCTTCTGTGTGTATCTGTTTGGTTGTTGTTTTATCATTTTAAAGTTCCAGCACATCCAAGATCTTATAAGGAACCACTGGGAAAACGTTTGTGTCAATCTTTGCCCAACATGATGAAGTGATAATCCAACTGAGGGCAGGAAAAAAATACAGAAAAATGAATTTAGGTTATTGGACTTTAGTCACTTTGGTCAGCAGAGTTTTGGAACTAAACTTAGAAAGTTCTTATTATAATGCCGAGAACAGAGAGGGCCGCCAGGGCATGGGCACCAATGGAGAGATGCATCAGTGTTGCCTCCTAGGAAAGCGGCTTTATAAAAGGCTGTGACCAGAGTGGCTGGCTCCCTGATGGGAAGTAGAGAGAGAGCAGTAGGCGTGAATCCCGGTCATACAATTTCCAAGGGTCATATATGCATATCAATCATTATAGAAATAATGTCTTCCTCCGTCAGATCATTTGTTTGACATCACAACCCTGTGGGTTGCCAGGATTGTGCAAATAGGTTTGAATATGTGGAATCAACCCAGAGCCGAGAGGACAAAAGTTGTACTACAGGGACATGTGAGAAGCCAAAGTCTGTGTCAACAGGCTTGAAAGCTGACTGTGAGCTAAATTCTAAGAGAAATTTAGAAATCTAGGGGAAACACACATAGGAAAAAGTTGTGTGTTTCTCAAGCACAATCCTGGGCATTCTTTTTCTTTTCACATCAGGTTAACCTCCCATCGTGTCTGTGGTCTCAGGTGGAACAATGATCACAGTCCCAAGGGCGTGAAAGGTTTGCGAACACTGATTTTCTATATTTTTCATGATGGATCCCTAGTTTGTAGGATAGCACTGGGTACATTGAGGTTACACAATACATATTTGTTGAATGAAGGAGTAAACGAATCTCTCCTTTTAGCAACATTCACTCTGGAATCCAGCTCGAATGTGTTTAATAAAATTAATGATCCCAAGTATATAAAACAAAAAATAAATCCAGTAATACCATCAATTATTCTACACACACACACACACACACACATTAAGCAGGTTCACCATCTAGGTTTTTAAGCAAACTCCAGTGAGGGGAAGGGAAGTGAGTGGATTAGAAGGTATTTGGACAGAGGCTTGATTTGGATGTGTCTTGAGCCAAGATTTGTAGAAAACCAAAACTATGAATTTTTTTCTCATTCTTTCTCCTCCTCACCTTTTCTTTCTTTCTTGTTGTTTTTTTTTTTTTTTTTTCTGAGACAGAGTCTCACTATGTTGTCCTTGGTAGAGTGCTGTGGCATCACAGCTCATAGCAACCTCTAACTCTTGGGCTTAATTCTCTTGCCTCAGCCTCCCAAGTAGCTGGGACTACAGGCGCCCATCACAACACCTGTTTGTTTTTTTTTTTGTAATTGTCAATGTTGTTTAGCAGGCCCAGTCCGGGTGAACCCATCAGCCCCAGTGTATGTGGCCGGTTCCCTAACCACTGAGCTACAGACGCCAAGCCCTTTTCTTTAATTTTCTAGGTGGGATGGAGGAAATTATTGGTGGATAAGGGCTAAGTTCTAAACTTTGTCCTCAAAGAAGAACTTAGAAGGACTGTTCTCTTTTTCTCTTTCCAGAAGACGCTGAATCTTAAGATGTCTAATTTGAGAGAGACATCTAGGAAATTCCCACTTACATTCCCAGTCTTGGGATACTGTTTCTTCACCACTTTGAAGGTCTCATTACTATGGAAGTGCTATGATCTGAATGTTTATGTCCCCCCAAATGTTTATGTTGAAATCCTACCCCAAATATGATGGTATTAGGGAGGGAGGGCTCTGGGATGCAGGTGGTTAGACCACAAGGGTGAAGCCCCATGAATGGGGTTAGTGCCCTTATAAATGAGGCCTGAGAGACCTCCTGCCCCTGCTTCCATGTGAGGTAAAGCCCCATGAATGGGATTAGTGTCCTTATAAATGAGGCCCAAGAGACCTCCTGCCCCTGCTTCTATGTGAGGTAAAGCCCCATGAATGGGATTAGTGCCCTTATAAATGAGGCCTGAGAGACCTCCTGCCCCTGCTTCTATGTGATGACACAGTAGAAAGGAACAATTTTAACAAGAAATGATCCTGAAATCAGGCCCTCGTCAGACACTGAATGTAACTGGATCTTAGACTTCCCCACCTCCAGAACATTGAGAAATAAATTTCTTATGTTATCAGCTACCCAGTTTTTGGTATTTTGCACTAGTAGGCTAAATGGACTAAGATAGGAAGAAAACTTGTTGATGGCTTAGAGGGCAGCTTGGGCCAGAGGCGTCCTTGTCTAGGAGAGGCCCCAGGGCACCACTTATTTCATCCCTTTGGGCCGGCCTCCGAGTCCTTTATTGCCCACTTTGATGCCGCATCAGCTTCAGTTCCCCACTGGCTTCGTTTATTTGCAGAGGTTCAGATTATTTTCCAGCTTCAGAAGGCCTGCCTCAGGACTCTGTCTGGTAAATCTTGCTTATTTTCTGAGTAAGAACTAGCTGCTGGTTGAATTCATGTCTCAAAGAGCTAAATAGGTCCTTGAAGTGAAATGCAGAATATGACCAGGGTGTGAGGAGGGTGAGTGACTACCACAAACCCACATGGTCTTTGTTAGGGAGATCAGCCAGGATATTGCTAGATTGCTCTAGGATGGTGGCAAGTAACACTGCCCAACTACTTTCACTTTGGGAGAAGGGATGGCAGAGTGGATGAGAGAGGAAGATCAGACTGGTTAAATAGCAAACTGGAAGAGATGGGTCTGGTAACTAGGTTTAGGGAATGGTGTTTTCCTCTGAAAACTACTAAGGCTTACTCCAAAGCTGTGACGGCACAGATTTATGTGCTTCTGATGCCCTTTCAGTGGTGAAATGTGAACATTTTTACCATAGATATGACTACATTTAAGGGGGACTCTGGGGGTCCGTAGAAGCTGATTGTGAGCTGTGTGGGTAGGAGATTTGGGAGGTTCTTATTCTCCTGAACTGGATATTCGGGTTCCAGGATTGTTGGTAAATTTTAACCCCAAACCCTTTTCTACCCAGACACTATCAGAGGATGTTTGTGATGCATTTGCCAAAGTACCTGAAAGGTTATGAGAATCCTTGACCTAGACCTGGGCTCTAGGTGATGTGGGGTGGGGCTGCACTCCAGAGTGGGTTGTTAGTTCTGGGAGTGGTTGCCTGACCCTTGATTCCAGGCCTTGATTAGAAAGTCCTTGACCAGCACAAGCTTCTCCTCAACAGTCCAACACTCACACCCTTGTCTGTGGAATGCCCCAGTTTTCATGGTTTGGATTGTGCAATAAGGTTTGGATTTTCAGTTTTGGGAACAGGGGACATTCTCTTTGGCATCTCTTTTCATGAACAACTGATAGGGAGGGTTGTTGACCTCGCCCCAGGAATGGGCCAACGTTCTAGTCTTGTTTTCTCACAGGGTTGTTTTGTTTTTTTTTCAGACAGAAGCTCCCTCTCTCAACCCAGGTAGAGTGCAGTGGCATCATTATAGCTAACTGCAACCTCAAACTCTTGTGTTCAAGCAATCCTCCTGCCTCAGCCTCCCAGCTGGCTGGGACTATATGTGCCTGCCACCATGCCTGGCTAACTTTTCTGTTTTTAGTAAAGATGGGGTCTTGCTCTTGCTCATGCTGGTCTTGAACTCCTGACGTCAAATGATCTTTCTGCTTTGGCCTCCCACAGTGTTAGGATTACAGGTGTGAGCAACCAAGTCCAAGGGTTTTGAGCATTTCATTGACTTAAAATTTCTGAGGTTGATGTTCCTTTGCCTTTTATGAAAAATGGTCTGCAGTATGGAATGCATTATTCATGCAGAGAGGACATTAGGTGGGGTGGCTGAGAGACTTGCTAGGCCTTACAGAGAGCATCTTCCTTAAAGCCAGAAAATACAGCAGGAGCCAGAGGGGGCAGGCAAGGAATAAGGGCCCAAGAAACTTCTAGGAGAAGCGACCCACTACCTTTCTTATTTGTACTAGGATGTACTTTGTCTCCAGATTGAATTGCCAATAATTGTGTGATGATAAGTCTTTGTTTTGGGAAAGGTACTTAAAAATTTCCAACAGGCTCTTTAAAATCTCTCATGGTCACATAGCCAAACCATGCTGTCCAACTGGTTATGATGGGTATAAGCCATCAATAAACAAACTGGTCCTGGCTGCCACCAGCAGAATTTGAACTTTATACAGCACATCATAAATCACTGTCTGTGTCTTGGGTGAGTCAGTGCCAGAAACCCAGGCATTCCTGGAGATAAGCAGAGTTGTCCTGGTTCAGCTCTTAGATAACTATTCCTATGCAATCTACTCCTCTGACATAGGGTCATGCGTTTTAAATTATAGATTGCTCATTATGATTCTTCCTGGAACTTTGACTTTTTATTGGAAAAAGGAAACAGGACATTTTCCAAGATAATAGCTGTCTTCCAAGAGAAACATTTCAGTTTACCAAATTTCCAGGACAGGCATGCTGAGAAATGTGTATAAGCTATACAATGGTTTTAATCTCCATCTGCCACTGAACATTTTTGAGAGGAGAAAAATGCATTTTTAAAAATCAAGATTAGGAGGGGCGCCTGTGGCTCAAAGGAGTAGGGTGCTGGCCCCATATCCTGGAGGTGGTGGGTTCAAACCCAGCCCTGGGAGTATTTCAAAATGTACATGAAAACAGCACACTGTACCCCATGATTGCATTAATGCACACAGTTATGCTATAAGAAATAAAAAAAAAAAAAAAAAAAAAAAGAAACCCAGCCCTGGCCAAAAACTGCAAGAAAAAAAAATCAAGATTAAATTTACATGCCATAAAATTCACCCTTTTAGAGTACATAGTTCAGTGACTTTCAGAATATTCACAAGATTGTGTAAACCATTGGCATGATTTAATTGCAGAAGATTTTCATTTTATTCCCATTGTCACAGTTTCACTTCCCCCAACCCCTACTGTGGTCTGCATGGAGTTGCTCTTAGGAACATTTTATGTGTTTTCGTGTGGGACTGGCTTCTTCCATACAATATTTTCAAGGTTCATCTGGATGCAGTACCTCATTCCCTTCTTTTAAAAACAAAGCTTTATTGAGACATAATTCACTTATCAGGCAATTTACAAATTTACAGTACAAGGAAATGGCTTGTAGTATGTTCACAGAGCTATGCATCGTCACCACAATTTTAGAATATATTTTTTTAATTCCATCTCAGGGTGTATCTTATTTGGAGTTTCCTGAGCTTCTTGGATATGCAAATTTATGATTTTTTAAATCATATTTGAGAAGGTTTTGGTTATGATTATAACCAAAATATTGTAAAGTATTTTTTCTGTTCCTTTTCCTCCTCTCTTTCTCCCATTATGCATATGTCGGTGTACTTGCTGGTGTCCCACAGGACGCTGAGGCTCTATTCATTTTCTTTTATCTTTTTTTTTTTTTTTGAGACAGAATCTCACTGGGCAGAGGATCACTTTTTTTTTGAGACGGAATCTCATTGGTCAGCTGCTCACCATTTAAAAAAAAATTAAGTCAAATATATATAGATCATGAATACATTCATGCATATGTGAGTTACAATGTGCTGATTTTTTTTTATATAATCTGATGTGGTTAGATCAAACCAATCAACATAGCTTTCATCTCATTTACTTGATTATTGTGCCAAAACATCTATGTTCTACACTTGACAGAGTGAAGAAATTTGCACTTTTTTTTTTTTTTTTTTTTGAAACAGAGTCTCACTGTCTGGGTAGAGTGCCATAGCGTCAGCCCAGCTCATAGCAACCTCAAATTCTTGGGCTCAAGTGATCCTCTTGCCTCAGTTGCCAGAGTAGTTGGGACTACAGGTGCATGACACCACACCTGGCTAGTTTTTCTAATGTTTTTTAGTAGTGAAACTGTAAGGGCCAGACCAGCGCCATTTTGTTGTCTACTACATAAGCTCTGTTAAAACCGCAGGGCCACTCCCTACTGCCTCCCCCACACCTGCTTGCATAGCCACTGATTGAGACACCTTAGACAGACAG
>NW_003852396.1:6799560-6803932 GCF_000181295.1 Otolemur garnettii | reverse complement strand
ACCCTACCCTTCTTGCTTTCTGTACCCCATAAAAACTTGCTCTACCCCGAGTTTGGGGCTCGTCCTCGGCTTGCATGCCAGGAGAGTCCAGGCCCGGGCCTCCAGGGCCTGAATAAACTCATCTCATGCTTTTTACATCAGAGCGTGTCTCGGATTCGTCTGTTTGGGCTGTTTGGGAGAATAATTTTCGGACCTAACAAAACAGGGTGTCAGTATTTCAGGCTGGTCTCAAACTCCTGGACTCATTTAATCCGCCCTCCTCTACCTCCCAGAGCACTAGGACTGTAGGTGCCTTGATTGATTTTCTTCATTCTTTTCTCTTTACTGTTCTCACATTGGGCACTCTCAGTCAACCTATGTTCATGTTTCCTGATTCTTCTGCCTGCTCGAATCTGCTGTTGAGCCCCTTTAGTGAATTTTTTTAGTCTAGCTATTATAATTTCAACTCCAGAATTTCTACTTAGTTCTTTAAAAAGTAATTTCTCTTAATGAGAAGGGACACTAAGAAAGGGGCTTCTAGGGGGTGAGAGGAAAACTTGGCCTGCTGAACCAGGAACTGTGGTATAAAGTAACTTGGATAATCAATGACCAATAGAAAGAGATAATCAATGACCCATAGAAAAGGGCACAGAGAGGCCAGTGAAAGACTTGCAGCCAATTTCAGATGGAGTATTTGACACCCTGCAGCCTTTGTCTCTGTCTCTCTCTCCTTCTCTCTGGCGGAGAGGGGCCCACTTCCAAATCTCTTTGAAAGTGCTCTAAACTTTCTCCTTGTTCTTAAGTAAAATCTATCTGTCTCCCTGTAACTGGTATAAGCTACTTTTACTTTTTATCTACACTGCTTGTGCTTCCAGTTTTATTTTCAGTTTCCACTCACTTTTGCTTTCCATTACCTCTGGGCCTTGGTGGAACTTTCTAGCTCAGCCAAGTAATCAAAGCAGGTCAACTGGGTTCAGGGAGCCAGGATCCCCAACTAGTGTTTTTGTGTTTGCTTGTTTTTCTTTTCTTTTTTTTTAGGTGAAGTCCCACTTGTTGCCCAGGCTAGAGTGCTCTGGTGTCTGCCTACCTCACAGCAATCTCAAACTCCTGGCCTCAAAAAATCCTCCAACCTCAGCTACCAGAGTAGCTAGAACTGTAGGCATGTGCCACCATGCTCAGTTAGATTTTCTGTGTTTAGTTGAGATGGGGTCTTACTCTCGCTCAAGCTGGTCTTAAATTCCTGGCCTCAAGTGATCCTCCTGCCTTAGCCTCCTAGAGTGTCTTATGCAGGAGACATTATTTTCATACTTTTATTTAGTGAGACATTGTTTTCATACTTTTCTATAGGTCTTTAGGCATGGTTTCCTTTACTACTTTGAACACATTTAAATAGCTGATTAAAAGGTATTTTTGTCTGCTAAGTTCAATACCTGAGGGAAAGGAATTCTCATATCCCTGATAGGAGAGCATCCATTTTAGAAAAAACAAGCCAGAAACCAGCAATCCCTGCCCCAGACTCCTAGAGTGCTTCAAGGACAAGGTTTCAGGGAAGCATCTGACCCATTTACACCCTTAACCCTGTCTGCACCAGAGAAGAGCCCTGGGGGGTGTGCTAGGCTCACTTCTCCATCTGCTGTGCTGGTGAGGCTGAGAAGAGCCTTTTGCAACTGTGTGAGAGCTGAGCTACACCCGGCCAATCTCCATTCTGCCTTTCCCCTCTGGTAGAGTCTTCCCATGTCCCTGGACTGGCCTCCTTCCTTTTTCACGTGCCCTCACCCCAGTTCTATCCCAGGGCCTCTCAATGCCTAGTCTTCCTCAGGGACAGTTTCTGGTTGCCCTTTTTGTGCTGTGTGTGTATGGGCCATCATTTCTTGTTTCTTTGTATGTCTTATAACTTTTTAAAATTATCTTACTAGTTTCCGTATTTTGGAACTCAGTTCCGAACTTTGGAACTCAGATTCTTCCCTGTTTCTCAGGGTTTTTCGTTGTTGCTATTTTTTTTGTTGTTCATTTAGCAAGTTCTTAGAACAAATTTTGTGAAGTCTGTTTTTCATGTGTGGTCAGTGAAGTGTCTGACTAGTTAGCATGGTGGTCAACAGATACTCAGAAATTATCTTAAATGTCTGGACTCACAAGTCTCTTGATCTTGGCTGGAAGTTCTGTGCGTGTCTTGGGGACACACCTTTGACAGGTGACCCAGCCTTAGCCATCACTTCCTGTTTGTGCAGAACCTCAAGACTGGCTGGAGGTGAGAGGGTTAGGGCCTTGTTTGGTCTTTGCTGAGCCTGCAAATAGCCTTGTCTAGCCTTGTACACGCACACAGCTCTATGTGTGTAAAGCAAAATAAAAAGTCTCAGCCTCGGCTTGGCGCCTATAGCTCAACCGGCTAAGGCGCCAGCCACCTACACCTAGGGTGGCGGGTTCGAATCCCCAGCCCGAACCCGCCAGGCAACAATGACGGCTGCAACCAAAAAATAGCCAGGTGTTGTGGCAGGCGCCTGTGGTCCCAGCTACTTGGGAGGCTGAGGCAGGAGACTGGCTTGAGCCCAGGAGTTGGAGGTTGCTGTGAGCTGTAATGCCACGGCACTCTGCCCAGGGGGACAGCGTGAGGCTCTGTCTCAAAAAAAAAAAAGTCTCAGCCTCCCCATCCCATACACATTCCTTATGCAAAAGAAATAGTGAAGGCCTCAGGCGCCTGAAAAAGATTGGCCCCACCGATTATTTCTAAGAAATTCTTTGCTGACTCCTCACAAACAAGGACATGCAAATTGTAACTTTGCGTCTACAGAGTAAGTCTAGCTCCTAAAATTAAAGTCTGTTTGATTCCACACTAATAATGAATTACAAGTTTATGTTCCCAGGTGCAGAACAGAAGCAAGACTCAACATTCTTCCCTCCGCGCAGGGACATGTGTGTAACTGATGCTTCCTCCAGCCTCTTTTCTAACAGTCCCCTTATCTTGTGTAAAGTGTAGCTTTTCCTGGGTCTCCCAAGAATGTAACCTGTTTGCCTCACATCCTGCCCCCACTCTCTATTGTTGTCTTTCTGAATGCCCTATTCCCCTTAAATACGGAAACACCCAAATATCCCTCAGGAAAAATAGCCCCAGATTTGTCTGTGGTTTGTGTTTTTCCTGGAATGTCCTTGACTTGGCTAACTGAACCTCCATTGATTGAGATTTTTGCCTCAGTCACTTATTTGAGGCTGACACCACCTAGATTCTCAGGAATGTGCCGGCTTTTCAAATTCCCTGCGGACAGCATATTCTCGGCTTTTCCATTGGGCTTTTTAATTAGTCTATTTCTGGCCATAGCTGTTATCCATGGCTTCAGGTGGCGACACTATACACAATTGCTTCTCATTGTTTTCAACAAACACTCCTGGGGAAAAGGATTTTTCACAGTGGGAGAGATTTTTCACAATGGTAAGGTAAAATAAAGACAGCCTTGTGAGTGGGCTCTGGCAGGGACCCAGCGGGCGGAGAGCATAATGACTTTTCTCTGTGAATGAGCTTTGAAGGAACGCCAACTCCGTTCTCTCCTCTCCAGTGCGTGGCAGGCTGCGGCTTTCACTGTGGTTGTCTGTTACTGGATTGAGCTTATGACTGAGCTGAGGAGGGGACATGGTAATAAAGCAAGTTATAAAACTATAAACCTCTCTGTTCTTACCAAGATTCTGCAGTTTTTCTTTTTCTTCTTTTTTTTACTGTTGGGGATTCATGGAGGGTACAAAGAACCAGGTTACACTGCTCGCATTTGTTCGGTAAAGTCCCTATTGTAATCGGCCCCAAGTGGTGTGTCATACAACGGGACCCCCCACCCCCTTCTCTCTCTCAGCTTCCCCACTCTCCCTTCCTTGCCGTGTACTAGCATTAATTGTCCTCGTATCAGAATTGAGTACACTGGATTCTTGCTTCTCCATAGCAGTTTTTCTTCAATAAACTATCCCCAGATTGTCGCAAGCCATTGGTTAATGTTTATAGTTGAGCTGCACTTGATTCTGATCATTCTTTCCAGTGTTCTCATTTCTTTTACAGATGAAAAGATTTTTTGTAGGAATCAGGTTCCAACGGAGCACACCTTGTAGATATTTTAAATTCAGTCTCCCAGTACATTTTATCCTTAATATTTGTAGTATCCTAGGTTTTGTTAAAAATTACCTTACTAATTTAACCAAATGGGGGTTACCTTAGGAGTTAGAATAAAATTATAAATTAACTTGTCATAACTAAAGTAGGGTTTTTTTAAATTCATAGTGGCCCTTGCCTATGTAGCAAATGTTGTCATAGATTGGAGAACTGATCAAGGGCCAAGTCTAATTTAATTCTAGATTATGAATTTTGTGTTCATAGACATATGCTGTTAGGCCACAGGGCAGTAGGGAGGCCCTAAAA
>NW_003852396.1:6778693-6793681 GCF_000181295.1 Otolemur garnettii | reverse complement strand
GGCCCCTGCATCCTGAGCCGCCTGTTGGCCTTTATTCGTGAGGAACTCAGCATCACCCATGCTCTCATCCTTGCCCAACAATGTGGATAAGAGCCACAGCACTGGTCTTAAGATTAAGACTAGTACATAACTCAAGGGGGGAATGTTAGGCCACAGGGCAGTAGGGAGGCCCTAAAAAAAAAAAAAAAAAAACAATGAAAACATTCTACCCGCATATCAGACTCCTGCACCTGGAGGCAACACCCTACTCCCTCCCTACTGCCTCATACCCGTGCTAAAAATAACCGTCGCAAAAAGTCCCCAGAGCAAAACTGCCCAGCAACCCTGCAAGTTATAAATTCCCCAATCACCAACCGCCTCAGACCCTAACGCCCCCTCACCCCCCCCTGCATGTAGTTTTTCGCTTAAAAGCAGCTTGTAACAGCCTCTCGGGGTTCCTTCCCCTTGTGGCTGAGGAACCCTGACGCGCCAGCAATAAACCTGCCTCTTGCTTTTTGCATCGATTCGTGATTGTGAGTGGTCTTTGGGTAGGCGACCCCCGGGGTGGGCACAACAATGCCGTGCTTCATACTAAAGGTCACATGGCCTGGGATCCCAGTGGGCTCTATCTTTAAATAGTTGTCATTTTTCCCCATTAAAAACCTAGTCAAGTTTAATAGGATTCCTGCTGTGACCAACTGCATCCTTATTTCGTGCTGGGGAAGTGTCTCCGTGTGGGAGAAGGGTTCTCTGTACCCTTCCTCACATCCCTCACAGGCTTGGAGGGATGTGAGGAGGCTTCTAGGAATAATAAAGTTCTGCTGTTTTAGAAACAAATCTCTGGGTATAAGCTGGAGCAGGGTGATGAGGGGTGTCAGAACATTGGGCTTATGAAGGCCTTTTACTTCTGGAACTCAGAGGGAAGCTCTGGGTTAAGCCTCCTGGTAAATTAGGCTGAGTGACATCCTTAGGCACTGGCTGAAATGTCTTATGCTGGGGATCTTCAGGAGAGATCCTCACTACTGGTTATAGGTTTAGAAACTGTGAACTCAGGGAAGGGAGGCAATGAATTCTTCAGACTTTGCGCTTATAACTGTCTGGTGAGGGCTTCCATCCTGGTGACCACACTTTCAGAAGTTATGGTTAGGGGAAGTAAAACAATGTGTGACGTCAGGGTCCGTGACATATGCTCAAGAAATAACATCAAGTCACTAACAAGAACAACAGCCTAAAAACAACTGGACTAACAGCCATGGTCAAAACAGGGCCTTTCTTGCATAAGTCATAGTGGCTTTGGATGCTATTTTGGGAATTACTGTCCACCATATTTGAGGTTGATTTTCCTTGCTAACTGAGAAAGGAAGGATGAGTTGCCCAGTTCTCCCTAATTCCTCAGACATCTGCTCCCAGATTCTGTATGAATTTTCTCTCGAATGGCCAAGCTGATTGGAAATGTCAATGGAATTTTTATGGCGATCTCTTGTTGTCTTGGGGCCACTCCCTGGCTTCTAAAAGAACAGCCCCGTTTGCCATCCTGCCACCTCTGCTCTTGCACTGCTATTCCCTCTCCCCCGTGCAGTCCACACATCTACTAATTTTCCTGTTTTATCTGCTCTTCTCCTGCACCCCATCCCCCATGCAACTTTCCTTTCATAATCTCAGAACATCAGAACCTATTTAGCACATTGTCCCTGGACTTCAGCTGCTTCTTCCCTCATGCTCCCTCTAGTGGCGTGACAGTGGACCTGCCAGTCTAAGTTGAGTGATTCCAGCCTATGGGTGCTGACCCGAAATTGCATCACAGGCTGGAGAACACGTTTTTGTTTTCACCTGAAGCCTCCACCTTGTCCTGCATCCTTCTTCATCCCCGTGTTCTTCCTATGAACTCATTTTTGTTAATAGAAATGCATCTTGAGTATAGAGCATTACAGACTTTGAGATGGATGAGAAGTTCTCCTTGTGCTATTAGGGTTGTTTCCAATACTTGTCCAGGCTGTGTCTGTATGTGCGTGGGAGAGTTGTTTCATCAGTTAGAGTGGGACTATGACGACATATTTGCAAACAGAATATGAACCTGCTCTAGAGAGTCCACCGTGTACATAATTAAGGGCCAGGAGCAGGTTGGGGTATCTCCTAGTAATGCTTCCATCCTCCTCGATACTGAACCTACTGGTCACATCCGACCCTTAGGATGTGCGTGTGTGCAGATGTTCATAGACCATAAGTTTTCAGTTTTTTTTTTGAAGGTGACAGCAGGAATTCTAATCATCACAAGATGATTGCTTGCTCTTGGGCACCCTCTCTCTCTCTCTCTTATTCTCTTCCTTTCTCTCCAGAGCTCATATGGACAGTATCGTTAAAGTAAATGACTCATTTAGCTTAGGCAAGCTTAAGTTTCTGCTATTTTTGAATAATAATTAAAGTCTAACCCTTCATGTTGTTGACTCTCTAAGCCCGTTACTACAGCTGGACAAAGTTGTTTAATATTCCCCCAATATCATCCTACCATGCTGTTAAGTCCTGATGGAGTAGAGGGGAAGCATTTAATTTGCTGAGATAGTACAGGCTGTCCCAAAAGCTGCACCTGAAGTTGTTGTCATACATAAGGAAAATATAAAATATTTACAAAATATTCTCTAGGTGTTTGCCACCTCTTTGTAAAGCTTTGTAATGAATATTTTGTAGACAAAGGTATATTTAGCTACAATTTCCCGTTTTGTCTATGTATGGTGACTGTTGGGGTGACTTTCCGGATGCCCTGTTGATACTGATGAAGTACAGTAGCCTTTTCTTACCACTAAAGCTAATCCATGTTGCAGTCTAATTTCTGTTCCCTGCACCAGTTGCTCAATGTCTACGTGTCTTATGCCCATTTTCCTGCCCCATATAGCGGGACTGGTGGGGATTGGAGGGGGTGGACATTCTTAAACTTGTAATTTGCTCCTAAAGTTAGAGCATCCAGTTGCCTTACAGCTGTTGTGGTGATGAATGGACTTTGGGCCTATTATGGAGCAGCTAGTGTAAGATATCCAGGCTCAGGCAGAGGAGAAGGAGATATGATAGAAGGTCAGAGGGGTCATGTAGCACTCACTGTGTGAGAAGTCAACCTCTGGGGTATGTGCACTTTTTTCTAGGAAGGGTAGATGAGCAAAAGGGGCCCCTGATAAGCTGAAAATAAGGTTAAGATACTGGTGACCCCAGGGAACACAGCAGCCCAAGGGACAGCAACCTGTACTTCTGGGATGAGTGGAAGCCAGAATGTCCTGTGGCTTCAGGCTGGAGATGAGGATTTGCATGCTTGCCTCCTGCTCCACCAGGGCTTAGGAACATGGTAGGGTGATAGTGGGGATTATGCTTATTATGCTTTTTGCCTTGATGTCAATATTAGTGAATTTATATAATGGGCTAATTCTATAAATGAAATCTTGGAATATTTCTGAGAGTTTTCTTTAAAGAAACTGACTTATAATCTATTGCTTCTAATTGACATATATGTCTCTTGTGCTGAATTCCCCCAGAAGAAAGCCGTGAGAGAGGATTTGGGTGGAACTGGTTATTTGGAAGGAAATCTCAGAAAGCACCACTAAGGGGTTAGGGAAGAGAGTAAAACCAGGAAGAGAAGGAAGCTAATATGGGGTGTGTTATCAAGCAGGTTGCAGTTTTGGGCAGCTGAGTCTCAGTCCTTCTGGGGAACTGTGGGAGGCAGTGAAGAAATCATCTCAGAGTTAAACTAACCAAAGGCTCTTGTGTCTGGTGCAGGATTGTCCTTTGGGTGTACTAATCCCTGGCACTTCTGGTAGGTTCTAGACCTGCTCAAGTTGGCTTCGGCAGCCAGAGAAAGACCTTAGACAAAGAGCCACAGCTGCCGTAGTCAGATGTTCACAGGTCTTCATGCACAAGAGTAGCAAGGGGTGTTTTTACTTGATTTAGCTTAAACTATTTCTCTCTTCATTTTATAACAATCATTTACATTCTGCAGTGGCTAAACTAAAAAATTAAATAGGCATAGGATATAAATCTTTAATCCTGAATTTCTATCAATTAAATGAGAAGCAAAAAAGTAACTTCCAGCTGCTTCATCTTGCATAGTTGAATCCAAAATCTGGTAATTATGCCCATGTCAATAAAACTTGAACTCAAATTCAGTACTTTCTTGGTCTGGCAGCCTCACGTTTTCCAATCCATTGCCATACATCTTCCCCAGATTTTGCCAACTTCAAATAGCAACAACCTACAATTGTTTGGGCAGATGCATTTTCTTTTTATAACCCCAGCCCAGTCCTCTCTCTACTGCCACCCTGTGGTAGATGTGCAGATGGGCCGCCCGGTGGTAGATGTGCAGATGGGCCACCCAGATCACTCCGCAGAAGCTCCACTAGGAAGCGCAGTGCACAAACAGCTTCTAGCTGTCAGCTCTTTCGGGGCCAGCCTCCGTGGTAGAAATCATTCTCACCCAATGCCACCCCTCATGTGGGGAATCTACACACAGTGATGAAGTAGTGACTAAGGAGGGCAAGTGAAAATCCTGCCCATTGCAGCCGGCAGCAGGGTAACTCTGGGTAGCAACACCCTTGTAGTTTGACTCCTCCCTTTGTTCAAGTCCCCTTCTCTCCCTCCCATTCATAAGTATAATTGCTAAAAAAAAAAGTCTTCCACCCCAACTCAGTCTCAGGGTTAGCTTCTGGAGAACCCGGCCTGCGACAGTAGGTACCAGATAAGTTTTGGGAAATGAATCACTGCCTGGTTAAAAATGAGGACTTTCCCTGGGGGTGTATTGTACGGTAGGGAAAGCATCAGTGTAAGGCATAATGTGTCAGGTGCTGCAGACCTATGGAGGAATGAGAAGCAATCAGAATGAGTGAATCTGATGGGTGGCCTCAGGAGTTTCTGCACTACAGAAAGATAATGAGTAGACAGTTTAAAATTAAGTGAGAAATTCTCTTTGGGGTTCTTTGTGTTATTAAAAAGCCTGTCACCTCCTGCATCAGAGGGCAGATCAAGATGAGGCCCAAGTGGAGAATCTGAGGGTTGAAATGACTCAATGTCAAAAATGGTTAAAGGTTCCACCCAAATGGGTCTGTTATATCAAGTTCAGGACCCTGGTTAGGAGAGTCTGGGACCGTGACACAGGATGAGGACATCTGGGTGGATGGCCCTCAAAGTGTGGCTTCCCATGCTCTCTGGAACCTTCTCAACATGCAGAAATGGCCCTCACTTCCTACTGAAAGACAATGCATAGGAATCTCTCCACAAAGGAGTGCATGGCCCTCTCGGACCTGCTGCCTTCCCACTGCAGGTCAGGCAAAGTTACAGCTCAGCCCAGACTGGGAGGTGCTGCCCCTGCTGGAAGAATCGGACTCTGAAGGAGAGGGGACATGCACAGCAGGAGTTGGGGAGTAAGACTGGGACCAGCTTCTCAGTATGTGTGGCCATCAGTCTAGGCCATACAATGGAATATTAAAGTGTTTGTTGATTTGGCAGTGCTCTCCTGTGATATAGAATTTAAGATCCTGGCAAGGACATTAGGAGAAGAGTCAATCCTGCTACTAGAATGAGTTCTAGAATCACGAAAGAAAATGGCTCAGGCTGAGGGAAGTTGAAATGCTATAATTATTTTGGTGGATAGAAGAGTGAAGATTGAAAGGCTCAGCGCTGTAGGCCTGATGCCACGAATAAACTTCATGGCTGGAAGACACACCGTTTACAAAGGTGTTGAAAGGAAAATGCTCTTTGAAAAGGGCATTAGCACCACTAAAATGTTCAGCAGTGATTCTGTTCTGTAGGACAGGCCTAGAACTTGGCTTCCTGATAGCAATAGAGATGAAAGTACCCTGAAAAAAAAAAAAAGGCTGGATGGGAGCACTTGCCCACCAGAAGCCATCACAAGATAGCTGCAGGGTCTTGTAAGAATGGAATGGCAGTCAAGTGTCTTTCCTGACAAAGAATTATGGAGATGATGACAGCCAGCAAGGAAGTCACTCAGCTTTTATAAGAAAACCAAATTAAGGATGGAAGACCTGGAAACTGAGAGTAGTCATTTCCAGTTCAAAAAAAATCCCCATCTCTGCTGAGTATCCAAGCCTGGGTTAGAGTGCATTGACTGAGAGGCAACTGGGTTCTCAGGAAAGGATTCTACAGCACCATGGCAGCTATACATGGTCATGATCTCTCCATCTTCCCTAAAATGGACCTATGGCCGTTTCACCTAAGAACACTGAGAAAAGCAGAATACCCATAGGGCCTGAACACAGGGCCTGAAATGGTATTAACACCCACAGAACTGAAGCATTTTCATGGATGGAGAATGCCAGGTAATAAGTGGAATCCTAGACAGGGCCCAGTTTGTAGTGGATCCATTGGATCCATGAACAAACCCAGTGGTCATTTTTTCAGTCCTCAAAGGTATAATTGGGTTTGCCCACTTGGTAGTTTGTGGGACCCCTGCACTGGAACCATAGCCCATTGAGTAAGGTCATTATTATGGAAAGGTTAGGAGGTAGCCCCTGAAATCACCCTCTGCACACCAGCCAAGATAGATTGTAAATCAAAATCAAAATCATGTTTCACATGGGAACAGGGACTGGTAGAGATGAGTATCACTCTTAAAGACCTAAAGGATACAGAAATGGTGGCCCTATCATATTTCCGTTTAACCACCACTCTCCACCCTGCAGAAACCAGATGGGTCACGGAGGGTAACTGTAGACTACTAAGGGACTGCCCAGTCACAGCTGCTGGGTCAGGGTGGCAACGTATGACGTTACGGTAGATGAAGGTGCTGAGCTCCTCATCAGAAAACAGGATCAGAAAGGGTTATTACTGAATGGACATAATTATACATTTATGTTTTTCTCCAGAGTGTGTTAACTTTTCCTAACTTGGTTATATCTCAGTCTGAAGACATCTGGGCCATCTGGACATCCCAGAACACCGTGCACTAATCTATCGGGTGGATGATGGTATGTTGATCAGTGCTATAGACTGAATGTGTGTGTCCTCACAAACTTGGGCATTGAAATCCTAACCCCTAATATGATGCTATTGATGGGGGGGAGCTTTGGTGGGTGGTTACATCATGAGTGCAGAGCCCTCATGGATGTGAGTACCCTTAAAAAAGAGGGCCCAGGGCTTGCCCTGATTCATTCACACTGTTGTAAGGCAGCTGTCTGTAACCCAGAAAAGGGCCCTCACCAGAACCTGATCATACTGGCATCCTGATGTTTCTTTCTTTCTTTTTTTTTTTTTTTTTGAGACAGAGCCTCAAGCTGTCCCCCCTGGGTAGAGTGCCATGGCACCACAGCTCACAGCAACCTCTAACTCCTGGGCTCAAGCGAGTCCCCTGCCTCTGCCTCACAAGTAGCTGGGACCACAGGCGCCCGCCACAACGCCCGGCCATTTTTTGGTTGCAGCCGTCATTGCTGTCTGGCGGGTCCGGGCTGGGGATTCGAACCCGCCACTCTAGGTGTACGTGGCTGGTGCCTTAGCCGGTTGAGCCATAGGCGCCGAGTCCTGATGTTTCTTTTTGAGAAGAAATGCAGACGTTTTATTATGATCACTATTTTTTTGTTTTGTTTTGCTCCTTATTTTTTATTTAGGGAATACAAATGTTTTGGTTACATGAAAAGCTTTGCTTAAGTCAGAGCTATTCATTTGCCCATCATGGCATCCTGCTTTTATACTTCTAGCCCCCAGAACTGTGAATAATAAATTTCTCTTGTTTAATGCCATCCATCCTATGATAATCTGTTATAGTAGCCTGAGCTCACTGAGATAACCAGGCCTAGTGAGCAGGAGGTGGGTGGCAGACAGAAGACCTTTGCTTTTTTTTTTGAGATAGAGCCTCTATTGCCCCAGGCTAGAGTGCTGTGCTGTTGTAGCTCACAGCAACCTCAAAGTGATCCTCTTGCCTCAGCCTCCTGAGTAGCTGGGACCACAGGTGTGTGCCACCCATGCCTGGTGAATTTTTCTATTTTTAGTAGATACAGGCTCTCACTCTTGCTCAAGCTGGTCTCAAACTCCTGAGCTTGAGAGAGCTGATCCATGTGGCTCTGCCTCCCAGAGTGCTGGGATTGCAGGCTGAGCCACCGTGCACGGCCTATAGGAGGCCTTTGTGAGGCACAGGTACCACAGAGGGTGGGGAGCAAACCGTGTGAAGACTCAGGGGCTTGTCACATCCATGAAACTTTAGGAGTCCAGTGGTCAATGGTGTTTGTGGGTATCCCTCCAAAGGAAAATGTAGATCATTATCACTGCCATCTCACCTCACAAGGAAGAAAGCAGATTGTCTGATGGGCTGCTTCATCTGACCACAGAGGAGATGGGGAGCTGTCCAGAGGGGACATGCGGCCTCTGCAGGAGAGATCCCAATGCGTCATCCGCCAGCACAGGGAACAGTAGTTGGATGGTCAGTGGAAAAAGGGTGGGGGGAATTGCATTGTGTAGCACAACAATTTCCCCATGATGTTGAGTTTAGCATGATTCAATCTTCAAAGCCATCGGTCTCTTTTTCTGATGACTAATTAGTCTTTATCAGTTACTTTAACGTGGGAAGAATGTTAAGGAATAATATGCCTCATTTTAACCTGCAAATGGACAATCTTTATAACTTTAGCTAATATCGGTCCATTACCGTATGTGTTAGTCATGGTTCCTCAGAGAAACAGAACCAGTAGGAGATTTGATATATTTTATATTAGAGAGAGAGACTCAGGCAGACAGAGGGACAGAAACAGAGACAGAGAGACAGAGAAAGATTGATTTTAGGGAATTGGCTTGTTTGATGATTGATGAGTGTGGAAGCTGGCAAGTCTAAAATCTGCAGGGTAGGTGGCAAGGTGAGGAAGATCCAGGGAAAAGTTGGTGCTGGAGTTTGAGTCTGTTTGTACATGTGTTACATTGACTGTTACTATTATACATACAGGCACGATGTAAGGGCACATAGCACACCTGCTGGGTGAGGGGCGCCACTACAGCAGAGACTGCACCTAACGAATGCAATCAAGGTAACCTAACTTTTTGTAACCTCATATTAATCTGAAATAAAAAGTGTTACATGTGCAGTATTTATTGTGTGCAATCTGCAAAGTTTTGAAGTATACATACAATATGGAATGTGTCATTAACAAATGTATTAGCTCCCATAGTTTTCATTTTTGTGATGAGAACACTTAACATCTGTACTACGTTTTTCAAGGATACAGTATTGTAATCCCAGCACTCTGGGAGGCTGAGGGGAGTGGATTGCCTGAGCTCAGGGGTTCCAGACCAGCCTGAGCAAGAGCGAGACCCTGTCTCTAAAAACCAATAGCCGGGTGTTGTGGCAGGTGCCTGTAGTCCCAGCTACTGGGGAGGTTGAGGCAGGAGAATCACTTGAGCCCAAGAGTTTGTGGTTGCTGTGAGCTGTGATGCCACAGCACTTTACCAAGACTGACAAAGTAAGACTCTGACTCAAAAAAAAACAAAAAAAGACTGCAATGTGTTGTCATTAACTGTAGTCATCATGGTGTGCAGTAGATCTCTTTAACTTCTTGTTTATCCTATCTGGCTGCACTTATGTATACTTTGAGCAACATCTCCCCAGCTCCACTCTCATCCCTATCCCAAGCACCCAGCCTCTGGTAACCACCACTCTGCTTTCTAATTCTATGAGGTCAACTTTTTAGATTCCACGTATTTCCTACTGAGGTCTCTAACTGATTGAATGAGATCTGCCACATTGTGGAAGGTAATCTGTTTTACTCAAAGTCTACTGATATAAATGTTAAAGTCATTTAAAATGTACCTTCACACAATTATCTAGAATAATGTTTGAACAAATGTGTGGGTACGCTAGCCGTCACACAGTGAAACTCAGTACCCTTCCTTAGTCTAGTCAACTTCATTTTACAGGTGAGGAAACATACAAATGAAGTGACCTGCATCTGACTATATTGCACGATATTGACAAACCTGCGCTCTTGACGCTTTTCATGATGCCCTAGTCCACATGCGAACAGGTGGAATATGAGCGTGCCCACATTCTACAGTGAAGGGACTTCCTACTTTATAAGGTTACTTAGATCACACATGTAGATTCCCAACACAGGGATAACAATAGTTACTGTTTACACAAAAACAAAAACAAACTTGGAATTGAAACAATAACAAAATTCTTGGCTCGCAGACTATAATTATCCAATTTATATTAATACCTAGGAATATCAGCTATCCTTATTTGTGTCAAGCAAAATTTGTGAATTTTGTTGTTAAACATATACCTAAAAACTGGCTGTAAATACAAATGCCTGCCCATGCTTCATTTCTAAGGTCAATAAATTATTATTTTTGGAGGCAGAGTCTTACTCTGCTCTCTGGGTAGAGTGCCATGGAGTTGTAGCTCACAGAAACCTCAAACTTTTGGAATCAAGTGATTTTCTTGCCTCAGCCTCTCAAGTAGCTGGGAATTCCTCAGTCTCTCAAGTAGCTGGGAATACAGGTGCCTGCCACAATGCCCGGTTTCTATTATTATTTTTGGTAGAGATGAGGTCTCACTCTCGCTCAGGCTGGTCTCGAACTTCTGAGCTCAGGAGATCTACCCATCTCAGCCTCCCAGAGTGATTACAGGATTGAGCCACCACGCCTGGCCAATAAATTATTTATAAACGTATAGTGGTGACATTCATTAGGTGATATTATCTATTTGAGTGTCTCTGCATCAGTAGCAATGTTCTTAAGTGCCTTGCTGGAGGTCTAGGAGAGTTTTGCCATTTTTTGGAAGTTGGGACACATGTTGTCTTCTTTTATGAGTTCTATGTACTTGTTTACTCAGGAGAAATTCAACCACATCCAGGAGGGGTAGAGTACTCTCTTATGTTTTTCTATACAAGTCCTGAGTTTCCTCCTAAGCTATCTGTGTGTATGTGTATCTATGTTTATGTATATACATCATTTTCTGTTTCTCTCTGACTTTCTGTTTTCCATCAATTGTTTTTATGTGAGTATTGCAATTTTATGGTCCCAAGAATCATAGACTTACCTGCTTTTTCTGCTTTAATGCCTTTGCCAAAGAATAATCTCTATCCCTGATTCCTGACAACTTTAGCCTTAGTGACACGGGTAATTGTCCTATAGCCTTAGAACTGAACAATGGGCCAAACCCTGCATGTAAATGAACCTTCCTCACAAATCCAGTTTGTGTATTTCCCTGAAGCGTACTTACAATATGCCATAATTATGTTCCAGATTTATATGATGGGTTAGTGCTCTTCACTTATAAAGTTTTAAATTTTAAAGTGAAACGTATTCATTGAAAACAGTGGCAAAGAGTCAAGTTTAATTAAAAAAAAAAATAAGAATTACACAATTATACTGAATTCTTAAAATGTCCACCACTAGGTGGCAATATAATCTTAGCTATTACTGGTAGTAGACGATTAAAGAAAATACAACATACTAAATCTATAGTATATTCCGTTTCACCCATGATTCTCCTGCACCAAGACTTTTCTTTTTATGTCTGTTAAAAAGACTAAAAGCCATTAATTTTATAATTTTAAAATGTATAGTACCCTAATATAGTCTAATGATCAATAAGATCAAACTAATTTATGTATCCTCATTCCAAATTTCTGACAATTCAGACATGGTTTATATGCAAGTCTTATTGATTTTCTAAAGTTCAAAATACCCTCCTTTAAATAAATTTAAAGTCTTTATTTTTTAGAGGAGTCCTTCCAAAATGAAATCCTTTTCCTAACCAATTAAAAAAATCTCAGAAACTTTTGCAACTAGCTGCTCATTTTTGGATAGGTTAGAGCTTGAAGAGCCAACACAGGTGATACATTTTGACATTCCCATAACTATCTTGAATTGTATACATGTATGTAAAATGATATTCTGTAATTTAAGTAAAATTTCTTCAGTTAGATTTGTTTAAAATTTATAGGACTCATCAAAAACCATCATGACCTTTGTTCCCAGTTTACTTTGGTTTTCCAAAATAAGAATCAGGAACACTTGAAAACTGCTTGGAACAGGAATCTGCAAACTTTATGTTTGTCCTAATCACCTCAGAAGCTTTGAAAATTCCCATGTCCAGGACACACCTATTTCAATTAAATAAGAATCTGAGGGTTAGATGCAGGATCAGTGATTTTTTAAAGCTCCCAGTATGATCCCAATGTGAAGCTCGTGTTCAGAGGCATGGTTTAGATCAGTTCCACTTAAAGTTTTATGCCCGTATGAATCCCATGGGAATGACATCAATGTACAGATTCAGTCGGCAGGGGGAGGTTTCGGAGCTCCTGCATTTCTAACCAGCTCCTGGCTGGTGATGCTGGTTGTCATAGTTGGTAGACTGAAAAGCACAGCTTTGCTCTTTTAAGGCAGTGGTTCTTAAAATTTTGTGTGGATCACAATCTCCTGGAAAACTTGGTAAAAACAGACCGAGATCTTATTCTCGTTTAATTAGCCTAGACCATGTTTGCCTTATCACCTCTTTAGGTGATGCTGACACGCATCCATGTTTGAGAATGGTTGCTTTGGGACAACCAGAATTCCAGTACTTTAGCTGTCCTAAAGATTACCCATGAGAAATTTGTTTTTCCAGTAATAGCTTTAAATTGGCTAGCCAGTTGATCAGCCTGGTTTGATGCTCTTCCCGCTGGTTGGGATGTTCTTCTACCTCCCCTGGTTGTAGAGATGCTGTCTAGGCCTTGCACTGGTGACCATTTACCTATGAGTCTCTCCCACGATCGCCTGGAATGGATTTAGGCTTTCTTCCTGACGTAGGTACTTTCATTACTTCCCGTAGCACTTTTTCTTCTCCAGTAGTGTCAAAACTAAAACCAAGAGCTGAACTGATCATTTTTATATTTCTCTTCCCTTCCTCTGAGAGCTCCCTCAATAAGATTCGATTCCTCTCCTCACCTTCATCTCTGGTGTAGCCCCTGTCTGATACTGGAGGGCAGCTTTCATAAGTGGGCTAAAAAAATTTCTACCCAGGGAAGAGATAAAACCTGATAGTGGCTGTAGCTTGTTACATATGTTCCACCAACACGGGTGACGTGGGTCTCGTCTGTCATCATATCCATTCTACCTGGCACATAGAAGATCTTCAGATGTCGCCGTTGGTTTCATAGATGAGAGGACTGGAAAGAAATGGAAGTCCATCCCTGAAGGCCTTTGATGACGTGATAAGGATTTGAGAGTTGATCTCATAAGCATTGTGAGTGAATTTATCAAGAGAGAAATTGTATGATTCTTTTTTATGACTTTTAATTATTATTATTATTATTTTTGAGACAGAGCCTCAAGCTGTCACCCTGGGTAGAGTGCTATGGCAGCACAGCTCACAACAACTTCCAACTCCTGGGCTCAAACAATTATCCTGCCTCCGTCTCCCAAGTAGCTGGGCCTACAGGCGCCCACCACAATGCTTGGCTATATTTTTGGTTGCATCTGTCGTTGTTTGGCAAGCTCAGGCTGGATTCAAACCCGCCAGGTCAGGTGTATGTGGCTGGCGCCTTAGCCACTTGAGCCACAGGCACTGAACCTTAATTTTTTTAAATAGAGAAGCTTTGATAACAATAGAAGGATGAACTGATGAGGAAAAAGAAGAATGCAGAGAGTTCCATTAGGAAGATGTCATCATCAAGATTGGATTACACAGTGAAGAATAAAACAAAAGTTAGCCACCACTTTATTGAGTAACTACTACACACTGAGTACATGCTAATTGACTACTGTCCAGTATCTTTATAAAAACACCACGGGGTGGACACTCCCATTTTACAGACCATGAAATTCAGATTCAAAGAGGTTATAAAACTGGTCAGAAGTAGAACTTGAACCCAAGATGGTCCAACTCCAAAATCTAACTGCAGAAATAGTTACAATGGGGATGGGACAAAGACAGCAGGTTCTGAGACACTTTAATGTTGGGGAGAGTTTACTCAATGGAATTACCAACTCAGGCTTCTGAAATCCAGAAGGAAGCAGGCAGAAATAGCATGTAGCAACCTTTTAGTGCTAAGTCTTTACCTTTTCATGCTAGCTGTGGTTACAGACGTCATTATGTGGTAAGGGATGATGTGAGATGGCCTTTCTATTCAAGACTTTGGTTACAAACTACTATAGGAATGGCCCGGGAAAAACAGAGAACCCAGCAGTTATACCCAATCAGCTCAGCCTCCCTCATTGTTTTTCTGCTCTGTCAGGGCAGTTTTCTGATAGTCTGGACACATTAAAATAAAGGTGGCTGGAAAGAAAGAGCTTCTGCTAGTATTTAGTGTGGAAGGTGTAGAAGGGGATTTATTTGGACTCCTTCAATTTTCCGTACCTATGAAAATGCAGCATTTATAGAAAAACTTAGCCAATAATCGTGCATGCCGGTAAATTTTCAGATCATGAAGTTAGAGCTGTAGCTTGAAAAATTAACACTAGGATATTTTTTCGTGTTGCATAAAATCAGAAAAGCTTTACGTTATGTGTGCACAGTCCAAATCAATTTAGTCCTAATAGAATGGGAGATGGGATGATGTAATTCCAGGTAGGAATAAAAACTGATTGAATTTTCTGTGAACCATAGTCTGGCTCTAGTTTTTAAAATACTGCTTCATACTGGTGGCTTTTTTCATTTTTAAGCTCTTGTACAACGATGCCACAATGATCTCTTAGGGCTTTTTTTTCTGACATCAGTTGTCCTCAGGCACGTCAAACTGCCTCAGTGTTTGTAGTACACAAAACTGAGCACAACCACAGAAACTAACAGCGGGAAGGAATGTTCCACGTTCCAAGTTCCATGCTACGCACCCACATTCCCTATCCTTTCCGATGTGCTTAGTTTTGTCATCACTTTCATTTTTAAAGTTATTTTATTTATTCTGAAAAAATCTCAGAAAATAATAAAATATAAAGAAAAAAATGCCCTGTGATCTTGCTTTTCAGTGATAATTACTGACACCACCTGGAACTCTGGAGTGCAAATGCGAAATGCACTTGCTCACCCAATTTTGTAATAGAGTATATACT
>NW_003852396.1:6764810-6778099 GCF_000181295.1 Otolemur garnettii | reverse complement strand
ACTGTCTCAAAAAAAAAAAAAAAAAAAAGAATTGCTGAAAGGGAGGCGTACTGAAATGGATATGGTACTTGAGGCCAAAAGGCCCAGCAGAGAAGTGTATTTATTTCGCTGGAGGGCCCAAGAGACAAGTTCTCCATCAGGAAGTTGCCAGCGGGAGGGAAACCAGCATCACCCAGAAGTGTTGTGGTGACTCTTCTCTGCTCACCTGATGAAACACTTGACTGTTTTCATAGGAAAGTGAGGTCACAGAGCTGGGCTTAGGTTTACGATGGTGACCATGGTGTCACAGTACCACAGAGGGTGGCGGTACTTAACTGTCAGAAGCCAGGTGGCCGCAATTACTGGAACAGCCAGCAAGTTTGGAAAGGCAATCCTCAAGTGGCTTGGCCATGAGGGAGCTGTGCAGATGGCAGACACAGTGTGGTGTCCTCAGGGGCAAAACAGGTAGACAGCCACGAAGGGCGAGGCTGAGCAAGTTAAACGGGGAAGAAAGCAGGATAGATGAGCAGGAGGCCAACACCCCACTCCCCACCCTCCATTCACAGTCACATATCTTTCTCAGTCTGTGGGCCTAATTGATTTTACAGAGTGGGTTTGAACCCACCACTCTTGGCATATGGGGCCGGCACCCTACTCTTTGAGCCACAGGTGCGGCCCAGAGCTGGAATCTTTTGACTGATAGGGTGGCCAAGATGGAGTTGCTAGCCAAAATATAGGATGTCCAGTTAAATGTGTATTTCAGATAAACAATAAATACTATTTTAGTACGAGTATGTTCCATTGAATAGTATAAGTATTCGGAAATGCTTAGTCTAGGAAATTATTTGTGGTTTGTCTGATATTTAAATTTATCTGAGTGGTCTTTATTTTTATTTGCTAAATCTGGCAATTCTACCTCAGAAGACAGGATTTTGCAATCTCACAACCAATCAAAAAATGCAGAGGGTGCAAAATAAAAAAGCATCTGCACCTTTAAGACAGGAAGCAGACTATTAAAAGTGTGTCCCTCAAGTCACATCTGACTTCTGCAGTTACAGGAGGTGCTCCCACGTGGCTTGTGTGCATTTTTTATTATTGGTATTCTCTACCTTCCGCCAAGACAGTACACAGAAAACATTACATCACACTTCTCAAGAGATACGGCGGAGATTAGTGCACCTTGAAGTGTGTAGGGATGCAGGGGTGGTGGTCCTCATCTGTTTAATTCACTCGTCTCTCTCCTGCAGAAGCTGGATGGATCCTCGAGGCTGATTAGCTATTACTACAAGCTCAGATAAGTATTATCTCTGGTTGCTGCTGCTGGCTGGGTGTGGGATCAGTGCCAGAGCAGGTAAATAAGCTCTAAGGTACAAGGTATGCAAATAGCAATTTGGCAAATGTGTTTTTTTGTACTCAATCAGAAAAGAGTATCATAAACTGTATTCATGTGAAATTAGCAGAAAGGCCAGCTTTCCCCCAGGCCTCCCTGTCATAATACAGTCAGAAGTGATCTGATCATCTGAACATTCCATAGAACATTGCATTGATCCACCACATTCATGACATCATACAGATAATAAACAGGACGTGGCCAGCACAATGGAGGGCAGGCTAAGAAACCAGCATTCCAGAGCATGGGAATTAAAACTTTCAAAGATTTAGTAAAACTCGTAGGGGTCCAGGGTCAGGGTCGTGCTGGGATGTCTAACTCCAAGTGAGGGATTAGTGGCTGTGTATTCCATTTTCAATCACTAAGAAAGTAGTACAGCCTCTGTTATGCCTTTTTGGGTTTTGAGGCAACAAATTCCATTCCTAAGAGTTGTATATTGGACCAAGTACTGGGTGGCCCAGAAGTCTGCCTGTTCCTAGTAAGACCTGGGCAGGAAATGTTTCTGTAGCCAGTCCAGACTACAGTGCAATCAGCTTGGGTCATCATTTGGCAAACCCTAAAGTTTGGAGGTGTCAGTTGTGGGAGAACATGCCATGTGGAGTTTATGGCAAAGCTCAGTGGGAGAATTACAATGCAAGTCCCAGGAGTTTTGAGAGAACTGTGTCTTCTGCAGAAGAAATGTTTATGCCTTTCAAGAAGCAGCTCCTGGTGTGATGCTGGGTTCAGGTAAAGATGCAACTCTTGACCGTTGCCTCCAAGTGACCGTGCTTCTGGAACTACCCATTGTAACCTAACTCTGTTGGACCCAGCAGGTGTAATACTGAGGGGGCCAGCAGTAGTCCATCTGAATTGGAAATGACATAGGTAGCATTGAACCTAAGCTGGCTCAGAGAATCAACTGCATGAGCCCAGACCTTCACATTTATTTTGTTGAAGATTTTTTTGTATCTATTAATGAGGGTTATTATTTGTCCTATAGTTGTCTTTCTGGTAATATCTTTTTCAGGTTTTTGTATTGGGGTTCTACTGACTTCAGAAAATAAATGAAAAGTGTTTCTTTGTATGTTTTCTTAGAGAATTTGTATAAGATTGATATGTTTATTCTCTAAATATTAGATAGTGTGCCAGTGAAGGCATCTGTGACTGGAGTTTTATTTGTGATAAGGTTTTATTTACAAACTTATTTTTTGATAGATAAAACAATATTCAGATAGTTTTGGTAAGTATTTTCTAGAGATTTGCCGTTTCATCTAAATTGTTAAATTATTGGCATAAAGTTATTTGTTACTTTCTTTTTAATATCTTTGGGATCTGTAGTTATACTTCTTTTATTACTTTAGTGAGAATTTGTGTTTTATTTTGTTTTTCCTTTATCAGTTTTTTTAAACAGTTATATCAGTTTTATTCATCTTTTTTGAGACAAAGTCTCACTATGTTGCCCTTGGTAGAGTGCCATGGCGCCACAGCTCACAGCAACTACAAACTCTTGGGCTTAAGTGATTCTCTTGTCACAGCCTCCCAAGTAACTGGGACTAGGTACCTGCCACAATGCTTGACTATTTTTTTGTTGCAGTTGTCATTGCTGTTTAGCTGGCCCAGGTCGGGTTGGAACCTGCCGGCCTCGGTGCTCGTGGCTGGCACCGTAACTGCTGTGCTATGGGTGTCAAGCTGGTTTTAGTCATCTTTTTCAAGGACCAGTATTTGTCTTTATTAGTTTCTCTATTACTTTGTCTGTATTCTATTTTATCTACTTTTACTCTTTTTATGTCTTTCCTTGTATTTATTTTGGATTTGATTTTTCTAAGGTAACAATTTTGGGTTTGACTGCCTTAAGGTAAAAACTTAGGACATATATACTATACTTTCTCCCTTTCTAATATAAACAGTTAAAGCCCCAAACTTCCCTCTCGGAATCATGATGTACCGCGGCTTAGTTTTCTTCATGCTGCTTTTCCTGAAATTTGTTGAACTTCTCGGGTCTGTGGGTGAATAGTTCTTATCACATTTAAAAATGTAATTGGTTGTTAGTTTCTTCCCTGTTTTTATCCCTTCCCCTCTTTGGTGACTCCGATTATATATACATAGATAAGTCCATGCGAAGTTGTCCCGCAGCTCTCTGATGCTCTGTTCATTCTTTATTTCAGTCTTTTGTCTCTGCGTTTTATGTTGGGTGTTATCTACAGCTATGTCTCCCAGGTTTAATCTTTCGTAATGTCTATTAATATTAATTCCAGTCAGTGTATTTTACCTCACAAACATTACAGCTTTCACTTCCAGAAGTTCAAATTTGATCTCTTTCATATCGCTCATGTTTCTACTTAATGTGGTCAATCTTTCCTCTAGCTTCTTAAGCTTATGAAATATAGTTTTAATAACTTTTAATATTTTGGTCTACTCGTTCTATTTTGCTGTATTTGTCATTGCTATTCAGTATTCATTCCCCCCCCTCCCATTAGGGAACAGACTTTTTTGTTCTATGTATGGTAATTTTTATTGGATCCCAGACATTTTAACTAGTTGGGTGCTGGTTAGTTTTGTATCCCTACAGATATTCTTGAGTTTTGCTCTCAGGTGTTGTTAAGAGACTTGAGACAATTTAATTCTTTTAGTTGCATTTTCAGTAACTGTAAGGGAGAACCAGAGCAACACTTAGAGCATAATTTCCCCCTCTACTGAGTCTCTCTTCAGAGGACCTCACCTGATGCCCTTGAATCATAAGGTTTCCCACTCTGACTGTGCTTCTAGCCCTGTTTGGGTTCTGAGTATTGTTACCTTAAGTATAGTTCTTTTTTCAGACCTGAGTAATTTCCGTACTTGGACCCTCTGCTTAATACTCATCTGAAGACTTGAGGGAAAGTCTCTGAAGCCCCTGGAGCTGGTTTAGTTCTCTCTCTGCTCTCTAGTCTGTCCTGTGCACTATAGCCACCCTGTCCTCCTAGACCTCCCAGCCCCATCTCCTAAACTTGGGAAGACTGACCTCAGCCTGGAAATTCTCTTCAAGTACTAACTAACCACAGGCACTCATAGGGCTTACCTCATCTGTCTGTCGTTTCTTTTTTTTTTTTTTTTTTTTTTGAGACAGAGCCTCAAGCTGTCCCCCTGGGTAGAGTGCCGTGGCATTACAGCTCACAGCAACCTCCAACTCCTGGGCTCAAGCGAGTCTCTTGCCTCCGCCTCCCAAGTAGCTGGGACCACAGGTGCCCGCCACAACGCCCGGCTATTTTTTGGTTGCAGCCGTCATTGTTGTTTGGCGGGTCCAGGCTGGGGATTCGAACCCGCCACCTTAGGTGTACATGGCTGGCGCCTTAGCCGATTGAGCTGTAGGAGCCGAGCCCTGTCTGTCATTTCTAAAGGATCATTATCTTTTGCTGCTTGGTGTCCAGTATTTTCAAAATCATTCTTTTATATGTTAAGTTGTTTCAGGTGGAAAGATAAAACCAGTCTATATTATTTTATCTTGGCCAGAAGCAGATGTCCTCTGAAGGTGATCAAAAATTATCTTTGTGTAGTACAAAATTCTGGGAATCTGGAGAAAACGATTTGTAGGTATCATTACTATATAAAACGCAACAGAAATTAGAAATAGAACAGGAGTCATGTTGTATGAGGGTCTGTGTGTGCATTTCTTTTTCAAAGTGCTTTAGAACAAGGGTCTACAAACTTTTTATTAAATTCAATTATTTAGGTTTTCTGGTCATAGTACCTCTGTAGCAACTAGTCAACTTTGCCTTTTTGTCGGATGGCAGCCATAGATGACACATAAATGAATGGGCATGGCTGTGTTCCAATACAACTTTATTACAAGAATAGATATTGGTCCACAAGCTATAGATAGCATATAGATTTGCTTTAGATAACATATAGATTTGATTAAAAGTTTAAATATTTGATGGTTATTTTATGTGTCAGCTTCACTAGTCACAAGATGCTCAGATTAAACATAATTTATAGGTATGTCTATGAAGGTTACAGGCAGAATAGGGACTGAAGATCCCATTCTTGGCAAGGGAAAACACCCCAGAAAAAGGGAAAAACAGAGAAACAAGCTGAGCAAGGCAGAATAAAAACAGTTTAGCTAGCTTACTTTAAAACCAGCAGCTACATTACTTATCTGAGCAGCTCCTTTTTCTGTTGGAAGCCTACCCTGTAAGGGGTACAGCTTGCACACACCCCTGCTGGGTCCTTAAACACTCTGAAGAAGAGAATGGCTGTAGAAGGAAACTGAAGTACAAGGCCTGGGGATGGGGGGGACATCAACCAGGCCGTCCCCTGCCCAGTCAACAGTCCAAGCAAATAACCATTGTGGGGGTTTGTATTATGGCCATGGCAGAGATCAAGGAAACAGCTTGAGGTCTGAAATATGGCCAGGGAGGCTTGTACCCTAATCAACAGAGGAAGATGCCTCTAGGGTGGAAATCTGAGGAAAATTCTCTGTTCTGCCAATTCTTCAATTCTTCAGAGAAGCCTGACATGATCAGAGTCTGCTCCACCAAGAACTAGTGGGGATTAACCTCTCCCAAGGAATCTGTGCCTGTGACCACACAAGAGGCTGCCCCCACACAAGGCTCAGGTTTCAGATTTCCCAAGGCTGCTTAGACCCTTAAAGTTAATGATTATAGATAGAATAAAAAATAACATGCTTACTCAGAGAAACTACTGATATTTTTGTTCCCTTCCTCTGATTACTGTCTGGGCTAAATGAGATAAGAGCCTTCAATAAAAGCTGAGTGGAGGCTCAAAGGAGGAGGGCCCTGGCCCCATATACTGGAGGTGGTGGGTTCAATCCTGACCCTGGCTAAAAACTACAAAACAAAAAAAATGGCTGAGTGGAACAAATCCTCAGGGCCATTGACTGGAACCCCACAAGCTAGTGGTGGTCCCCTGTGTTTCCCACCTTTGCAAACTCTATTCTGTGTGTTCTTTTTATCTCTTGCCGCTTTTAACTTTATTTTTTCTTCAGTCATTTGCAGCCAGCTCCACAGGTTTTAAAGGACCCTGCCTGGGGTGGGATCCCAGCAAGGGTGTTTTGGAATGAGACTAGATTTGAATCCATGGAGGCAGTGAAGTACCTTGTGCCCCACAGTGGATAGGCATCATCAATCCACTGAGGACTTGTAATAGGACAAAGTTAGAGGAAAGAGGAATTTCCTCCCTTTTTGCTTCTGCCTGGGCCATCTAGTCTCATCCTCTCCTGTCACAGGTTCCCTCGCTTCTCAGGCCTTTGGATTCAGCCTGAATTATACGACTGTTTTCTCTGGGGCTTTGGCTTGCAGGCAGTAGATCATGGGATATTGTATTATCCATAATCTTGGGAGACAATTCCGCCTCATATAACACAGATATTTTTACCAAGAAGTACTAATATCTTTTGGATATTCTCTTCTTGGAGTACATGTGTAAAAAATGCCTCAAAATGTGGAAATGGCTTTAGAACTGAGTAAAGAATAGAGGTTGGAAGAAATTTGAGGTGGCTGCTAGAAAAAAGCCACCCACCATTATTGTGGTGGGCCTTTAAAGATGATTCTGGTGAGGGCTCAGGAAAAAAAAGAAAAAGAGGAGGGCTGTAGAGAAAGTCTCAGACTTCTTTTTTTTTTTTTCTTTTTAGAGACAGAGTCTCACTTTATCGCCCTCAGTAGGGTGCTGTGGTGTCACACAGCTCACAGCAACCTCTAATTCTCTTGCCTCAGCCTTCCGAGTAGCTGAGACCACGGGTGCCCGCCACAATGCCAGCTATTTTTTTGTTGTAGTTTGGCTGGGGCTGGGTTCGAACCTGCCACCCTGGGTATATGGGGCTGGCGCCCTACCCACTGAGCCACAGGAACTGACCTAAAGTTCTCATACTTCTTAGAGAATGCCTAAGTGATCATGACCTGAATATTTGTGAAAATGTGGATGGGAAATGTCATTCTGATGAAGTCTCAGAGGAAAGGGGGAAGATGCTATTGGAAGCTGTGATCCCTGTTATAAATTGGTGAAGGAGTTGGCCGAATTGTGCTCATAGTCTAGTGTTTTGTGTAAGGTAGAACTTATAAACAATGAAATGAGGTATTTGGCTGTGAACATTTATAAGCAAAGTGTTGAAGGTGCAGCTTGGCTTCTTCAGACTCCTTAGAGCAGCGGTTCTCAACCTGTGGGTCACCACCCCTTTGTAACAATGAAAATACATCCTGCATATCAGATATTTACATTACGATTCATAACAGTAGCAAAATTACAGTTATGAAGTAGCAATGAAAATAATTTTATGCTTGGGGGTCACCACAACATGAGGAAGCGTATTAAAGGGTCGGGGCATTAGGAAGCATTAGGAAGGTTGAGAACCACTGCCTTAGGGTAAATGCAAGAAAAGAAAAATGACTTTTTTGCTTAATGACTTACAGTACTTAAGATCTAAAAAGTTCTCGGCCTACTGGCCAGGAGCAATTGCCATATTCTGAGTGCTCTCAAAGGTCAGGGTAGGAGGATTGCTTGAGCTCAAAAGTTCAAGACCAACCTGAGCAAGAGCAAGACTCCACCTCTACTACAAAAAAAAAAAAAAAGAAAGAAAAGAAAAACTAGCTGGGCATTGAGGCAGGTGTCTGTAGTCCCAGTTACTTGGGAGGCTGAGGCAAGAGTGTTGCTGGAGCCCAGGAGTTTGAGGTTGTTGTGAGCTATGATGATACTGTGGCACTCTACCCAGAGCAACAGACTGTGTTACAAAAACAAAAACAAAAACAAAAACTCAGCCTGCCTACATTACAAAAATATAGATTAGCTATCTCAACTGAAGTCAGGCACTATTCAAAAGGACAGTGGAAGAATGATGCCAAAGGCAACTGAGAGGTCATCAGGGCCATTGTTATCACAGGCCCAGAGCACATGGGTCTGGAAGGTATGGCTGCCTCTACCTAGGTTTCAAATGACAGGGCCATCTGGAGCTGCAGAGCTGTGACCTTAGCCTGGTAGAAAACTGTGGTGGAGGCAGGATCATGCCAGACAGCTGTAGAGTGGGAGGGGCCACCACAGAACTCAGAGCTTTGGCAGCACCCCACTGAGCCAGGGGAGTACCGTGGCTGCCCAAGTGGGTCTGGAGGGTAAAACACTGAGCCTTCTGAGGGTGAAACACTTAAGGATTCTCTTAAGCCTTAGGTTCAATGTGTTTGCTCTGGTAGGTTTTAGACCTATTTGGAACCCATTACTCCATTCCTTCCTAGTTCTCTCTTTTGGAATGGAAATGTCTATTGTGTTCCTGTCTTACCAGTGTATTTCAGAAGCAAAAACCTTGTTTGGTTTCACATGGTCTTCGCTGGAGAGGGATTTGTCTCAGGGTGAGTCAGACCTTGACTCTTATTCATATTGAAATAACTTAGGAGACCTAGAAAAATAGAGTTGGACCCCCATTTAGGTTAATTAATTGGTAATTTATTTTACCTGCCGCAGGGGCTGCTGCTCCGAGAGTCAGTCAGCAGCCCAGGTGAGAGGGTGAGTTGCCTTTTATAGGCTTTGTGCAAGCATATTACAGAAGCAAAACGTGGCTGGTTAAGGGGGGGGTTACAACTCAGGTAGTCATGGATACAGCAATGGAACAATAATTAACATCTCATATCACAATGGTTATGGTTATACAATAGTAATTAATCAAGTCTCGGTGAGTTTTCCACCAGTGTTCATCTACTGAGAACTTGGGGGTTTTGTGAAACTTGGGACTTTTCTTCCTTGTACCTGAAGCTTGTTCTTGGCAACCCTAAGGGGAAGAAGGGGACCTGGAAATGTGGCTGGGAAGCACGTTCTCAGCCACCCTGGGGGGAGGAGGGACTTGCCTTGTTCCTAGAGTCGACTCTTGGGGGAGGAGGGATGAGGAGGGAAATGGGCTGGAGAGGGGGGACAAGAGAGGTCAGGGGGAACAGGTGAGGTGGGGAGAAACAGGAGAGGGCTGGGGAACAGGGATGGGCAGGGGAAAGAGGGCTGGGTTACAACAATATCTGATAGATGATATTTAGTTGAGACTCTGAACTTAAGAGTTGATGCTCAAATGAGTTACGATTTGGGGGCTGCTAGGATGGAATAAATGTATTTTTCATGTGAGGGAGACACAAATTTTCGGGGGAGGCAGGGATGAAATGTTATAGACTAATTGTTTATATTCCCTCCAATTCATATGCTGAATTCCTAACCCCATGTGATGGTATTAGCAAGTGACACTTCTAAGAAGTAATTAGGTCAAGAGAGGGAAGCCCTCATAAATGGGGTTAGGACTCTTACAAAAGAGACCCAGGGGACCTCTCCTGCCCCTTCCACCACGTCAGGACACAATGAGAAGACGGCTATCTATGGACTATGAAGTGGTCCTTCACCAGGTCTTGGGTTCTCTACCTCTAGATAGTGGGAAATAAGTGTGATTTAAGCCACCTGGTCTATAATAGTCTGTTACGGCAGTCTGAATGGACTGAGGCATAAAATGCTCAGTATCTATGTTGTCATATCTTTGTTTTTTTTTTTTCCTTTTGGAACAATTTTAAGTGACACATAAACTAGAAAAAAATATGTAAAAAAGTCAACATTTAGTCTCTTTTATATACCACCCCTCTGAGTTCTTAATTTATTTGGTCACTGGAGAGTGGTGAACTTCATCCTTTCACCTTGTAAAGTGAACATGAGAATTTGTCCAAAATTCTATGTGATAAGAGTCCAAATAAATAATTTTCCTGTGTCTATACCTAAATATCTGCTGTTACTTTCCCCCCAAAAGTTGTGAAATCCTAAATCATTTGTTTCTGGAAGGCTTTTTTTTTTTTTTTTTTTTTAGACAGTCTCACTTTGTCACCTTGGTAGAGTGCCTTGGCATCGCAGCTTACAGCAACCTCAAACGCTTGGGCTCAACTGATTCCCTTGCCTCAGCCTCCCAAGTAGCTGGGACTACAGGTGCCTGCCACAACTCCTGGCTATTTTTAGAGATGAGGCCTTGCTCTGGCTCAGGCTGGTCTTGCACTGTGTGCTCAGGTAATCCACCCACCTCAGCCTCCCAGAGTGTTGGGATTATGGGTGTGAGCCACACTGTGCCTGGCCCTGGAAGGCATTTTTAAACTTCCTCTTTTTTTTTTTTTCCTGAATACAGCCAAAATTGTTTTGTCTGGCCTGAGAATTTGTAGCATTGTGAATGTAATACAGCATTCCGGAGGCCTGACTCAGAGAACATTAGAAAGCCTCTTATTACTTTGTCTTCTGCTAGGTCTTCTTGGTTCTCCTTCCGGTCTTTGTTCAGCCACTACAAACAATTTGAGGGCAGGCATCTCTAGGTTGAGGAGGAGGATAGACAACTCCTCTCTCCCCCCAAAAAGCCAGAATCAAAAAATGGGTAAGGTCTGATTTCCAGTCACTCTATTTTTATAGCAGAGAGAACAAGACCTGGACCAGGTTAGGACAGAGACAACAGAAGTGTCTCTTGACCTCTCCTGACTGGGATTCTGTACTGAATTTATTCTATTCTGTGCTAACTGATTATATTTTTGTTTTTAAAAATAGATTGACCCGGTACAAACTGGAGGAAGAGCATTCCTATTAATGATGACGTACAACTTGAGATGCCACAGTGGGAAAGTGTGTTTTGCTGTGATGAGGGGTGATGTGCCTTCCTGGATACCGACACTGCTGCAGCCTGAGCTGCCCTGCCCTCTGTTGTAGTATAAAGTTCAAACATTCCCTGACTTCCAAAAAGCAGTGACCCAAGGCTAAAAAGGGTGAAAATATTTATTTTCAGCATTGTCTTATAAATAGACTCTAATACTGTTCTTTTTCTGAAGTTTATTTCAATCCATGCTCAATAATTATGAGGTATTTAACCACAAAAATCTAGCTATTTTGTAATTATCAGATTTAATGATAGGATCACAGAATTTTAGAGTGAAAGAGAATTAATAGGGCATTCATATCAGTGGTTCTTATGGATTATGACCCACTGTATCTATCTTAAAATTTTGTATCCTGTTCTCCAGGAGCATATACATGTTCACATTTTTACTGTGTATATATATTATATATATGTTGTGTTTTTTTTTTTAACCACCTCCCAGATAGCCAAATGTTATTTATAGATTCTTCACTTTTGGCTTCCAAGAACATCTGATGCATTTTTAATTTTGAAAAATGAAACCTATGGAAAATAGTTTTGAAAGACTTTTAAAAACCAGGCCTGTACCTAACTCATTCAAATAACTTTTATTTTTCTTTGCCAATATGGCATAAGAGAAAGAATAGAAAAATAAAAGTCAGAATCAATTGGTCCTGCAAATAACTAGGTATTTGTTCTTGATATAAACTTAACCTCTTGAGCCTTGGTTTCTTGTCAGTAAACTGAAAGACTTTGTGAGCTAGAAAACATCTTGGAAATCAAGTTCAAATGCCTAGAACTAGAGATTTCATGTCATTATATAGGAACATCTCTGAAATCTCAAAGCTTAATTTATATACGAATTTTTCAATTGCACTTATGTTCATCATCTACTGTAGACTGTTGTCAGACATCAATTTTATCACTTATTAACAAACTAACACATAAAGCATTTGTAGAATACTGATTTGTTGCATTGTGGGTATGCATGAGTTCCCCCACAAAGGCAGATTGAAGCTTAGTTATTTGTCCAAGTTCATGCAACTCACAAGTGGCAGATCTGGTGTAAACTCAGCTGACTTCAGAGTCTGCTCTTCATCAACCTGGTGGGAGCAGGGATGGGTGGGGAAGCTCTGTGCTGTACGGATACTTTAGCTGCCTTTTAAAGAGGAAGAGGTTCTGGGGAGGGAGATGGACATTTCAGGCATCTAGCAGAGGATGAGCAGATTTTAGAAGGAACTTGCATTGCTTGTGGTAGTGTAGGCAATATGACAATGGATACTTAGCCTTCTGCCTGGCATTCAGTTTGTCCAATAGCAGTTATATCAATTCTAGTCATCAAGCACTGCCTGGATTTGAGCTCTAATATTCCTTCCCATTCTTAGGCTGATCCCCGGCTCTCCCCCAAGCATGGCAAGTCTGTGTCTGTGCCTTTCCTGCTCCGGTTGATCTTTCCCTAGGGTCTCAGATTCTGTCAGACAACTCCTGAAGGAGGATGATGTCATTAAAGTCCCTTCCAGCTCTATGGCAGTATATGCATATAATATTGGGAGTGGGGATATTTCTCTTTTTTCTTTATGATGTTCCTTATTCAAGTTACAAACAAAGATGGTAGTTTTTTTTTTAACTTTTTACCTTATTACGTTCTTGTACCATTGCTCTATCATTGGTTGTGAAAAACTGCATTACTACTGTTATCTTATTAAATTTGGTGTACATTATTTTAAAATATAAACCTATTTTTTCCTAGCTCCACACTGAACCTTATTACATTATGTAAAATCTACTTACAGAAAACACTAAAAACCACCACTTTATCTAACTAAAATTTGCAATGGGAATATTAGTGCTGGCAGGAGTTTCAAATACTACTTCAGATGCCAAATTTAAGATGACAGAGTACCGGCAAAGATGCATTAAAGAAATAAATTGAATTTTATAGTTATTTTCCTGTAGTATGGAATTTTACTAAAAAATACTTCATAGTTATTTCCTGTAGGCCCTAAGATCTTTGTTCACATTAGATAACTTTTTTTTTCTGAATTGCATGAGTTTTTTCCGAGTCTCTTACACTGTGGTGTGAGCCACTGGGAGCCTGGGAGCATCTTTGTTATGTCAGCCCCAGACATGGGGATGGATGGATGAATGGGTGTGTGAGGGATCTGAAGAGTAAGAGAGAAAAATTGATCTTCTTTTTTTTTTTTTTTTTTATTGAATGGTAACTATGTACATTAATGCCCTTCTGGGGTACAGTGTGGGGTTTTCACGTGCAATCTGAAATACTTCCATCAAACTGGTCAACACAGCCTTCATGTCATTTTCTCAGTTATTGCT
>NW_003852396.1:6761920-6764382 GCF_000181295.1 Otolemur garnettii | reverse complement strand
TTTGGTTATAGCTTTCATATAAAAAGGTTTAAATTAGTTTCATAATAGGGGTGTGTACATTGGATACTTTTTCCTCCATTCTTGTGAAAAATTGATCTTCTTAACAACTAACTTTTAGAGAGCTTTATTTTGTTAATTTGTATACAAATTTATGATGATCTGCATATTTTAGTTTCCATATTAAATGACTATTTCAACAAATGATATTTCTTGAGGTACAAAGATCTACTTGAACAACTTTTGGGGTAAGAATATTTCATAATATTAAGTGAAAAAAATTTAAATTTCATATTAATATGAGGATATAGATGATTAGGTTACACTGTTTGGTGGAGTAGGAGGTGTGCCATGTACCCTCACATTGGGTCCTTTAGGTGGGAGTACACGAATTAATTATTTTTCTTTCATGTGGGTGTGTATTTGTTCATCTATTAGATTCACATTAGTGTTTCATAAATTGGATATGAGCAAACTCTTCCATTCTTGTAATAGGAGAATGTTCTTCAACTTGATCCAGGTTAATACAGAAGATGTAAAGTCTCCATTTTTTTTTAAAATGGCCGAATGGTATTCCATGGTTTACATATACTTTAAGTGGAAAAATTGTAAATATCTAAAGAAGGAGTTATGATAGCCTTTAATTTGACATTTAGAAATGTCCAAACAATGAAGTCATAAACTGGAGATGTTTTAATACATTTGATTTATTATTATGCCCAATTCACCATTATTTATAATTCAATCTTGGAACAGTTTTTAAAAATTTTTGAGCTTCTGTTTCTTCATTTAGAGAATATTTATGTCTTCTAATATTTGTAAGGTTTATACTAGAACTTTCGTTTAAAATAGAAAAGCTTATTGACTATTATAAATACACAACTATTAGTTTCTTTCTCCATTTTTCTACTTGAAAAATGAGAATTATTTTGTTTTGTATGTGCGACATTATCTGATTTCATACTCTTGATAAAATTATGTGAATACATTGGAAAAACTTTAAAGAGATTCACAAATATTTGTGGTATTAATATTAATTGGTTGATATTAACTGCTCAAGGTAGTATCTAGACAAGTAGGACCTGGAAACTTTCAGAAACAGTGTTATTTTATTTTTAAATCAAGTTAAGGATATAAATAATTTGAGTACTCAAAAGTAAAGATTAAATTTAATTACATACAAACATAAAACTTAGATGCAATCTATAGTCACGATGAGTCATTAGTAAACTTTAATTTAAAAATAGATGAAATGTCATTTATGTTTCTAGGCCCTTCTGTAACAGAAAGGTTTTGGTTTCTCAATAGGAAGTTATCTTTCATTGCTTACACAAAATTCCATTTCCAATAGTGAGTCTTTATAAATAGCTTTGTAATTGTTTCCAGTTTATATTTTTAAAAGCATCCTCTAGAATAATGAGAATTATTTGTATAATTTTTTCATGTCTTTGGAATTTGTACAAAGTGAAGAATATTTAATTAGCAAGGAGTGCCTAGAATCACAATGATAGAGGCAGAAAGAACCTCATGCTTGAGAGATCATATTTTTCAACCTTTTCATCATTGTAGCTGAGGAATTTGAGAATCTAAGATTGTTTGAATAATTAAATCATGAGCACCCAGCAGTAAGTGCAAGTCTTGGGACTGAAACTTAAATGGTAGGACCCAGTTCTGAGGCAGTCCTTTTAAATAAAACAAATCTCCCATTGGCATTTTGAGAATCTTTTGAAGTTGGCTGGATACTGGTTAGTGTACAAGTTGGGCATTCACGCTTTAGCGTGAAGGAAGAAAATAGCACCATTCAGAAACACCTCCATGTTCCTGAACAGGTTGTAGTTTCCATTCCATTAATATAAAGAGCTGGCCAGACTTTGAGACAGAACATTGTAGGGCACAGTAACTAAAGGAAATTAAGTTTATCTTCTTTAATGGGTAAGTATTGGAACATTTGTCTTTCTGTAAATAGAAGCATTGTCTACTGAACACTAAATAAACCTATAAACTTTATTTTCAATAAAATAATGTGATTCTCTTTAAAGACTGGTCAGTTCCTACTCACCCTAGAATAGTTTCATGTGGAAAAATGGAGTTTTGTTTGTGAAATGGAGTTATAATTGTCTTGTTGAACATATTTTCACTGGCCAACTCAGATGACTTTTTTTTCTTGTTTATGGACTGGGTGAAGTCTTTTTTTTTTTTTATTAAATGATAGCTGTATACATTAATGCAAACATGGGGTACAGTGTAGTGTTTTCATATACATTTTTGAAATACTTTCATCAAGCTGGTTCACATAAATTTCATGTCATTTGCATTCGCTCCTACAATTCCACTATTAGGTATATACCCAGAAGATAAAAAATCACATTACAATAAAGATGTTTGTATCAGAATGTTTATTGCAGCCCAATTCATAATTGCCAGATCATGGAAGAAGCCCAAGTGCCCATCAATCCACGAATGGA
>NW_003852396.1:6738139-6761883 GCF_000181295.1 Otolemur garnettii | reverse complement strand
ACTTTACCTCCTTCATGTTTACGTGGATGGAACTGGAAAATGTTCTTCTTAGCAAAGTATCACAAGAATGGAAAAAAAAGTATCCAATGTACACAGCCCTTTTATGAAACTAATTTATAGCTCTCAAATGAAAGATACAACTTAATTCTAGCCCAAGAATATGGGGAGGGCGTGGGGAAGGCGAGGGGAGAATGGCGGCTGGGTGGTGGGAGGGTGACTGGAAAGATCACCTATATATCTGTCTAACAAGGGTACAAGTGAACTTTTCTAGAGCTAGAATATAAATGTTTTGACACAATGACTATGCAAATGACTGGGTGAAGTCTTACCACCCTGAGGCTATCTGGTTTAATTTATCTGTACATAAGAATAAAATTAGCTTCTAAAAAGTTTTCAAGTGTATTTACTATCTTTCTTGGAATAACAAAATTATCTTCATAACTATTAAAAAATATTAAATTGATTTAAGTTTAAGTTTGTTTTTCTTATAAGACTTATTTGTGTTTATTAAAAAGATATGGACAAGTAAAAAAGGTTCAGTAATAGTCTAAATAGTAAGGTTACAGGTTAATATTTTGATGTAGATGTATTCTTTTGGATATTCATATGCACTTTTTTTCCAAAATAGTAATTAAAAATATACAGTTTTAGACTTGTTTTTCTAAATGTAATATTATATCCTGGATATCTTTCTATGCCAATTAAAAATTCTTCTATAATATTTAAATGGCTTGTTTTAATGTGTCACAGATTTAAAAATTTTCTTTCTTAGACATTTAGGTTTTCAAAATGTTTTAAAAATAAACCCTGATGACTATCCATGTCACTAAATGTTTGAAGATACGATTATGTTGGTTTCCTTCAGGATAGAATCTAAGAAATAGATTTGCTGGGTAAAAGAGAATATACTTTTTAGAAATATGTGACTTATGCAGCCAAATTGCCCTCCAGAAAAGTTATAACATGAATTGTAATTAAATAAAACCATATGAGATATATTACTTTTATGTGGCCTTAACTGTGTTCTTGTTTAATAAAAAGCACCAACAGGAAGATTGCTGTGTTAGAAAGTGGAAAGGAAGGAAGAAGACAAATGCACACACAGCAAAGACGGGGAAAGGTTATTTTCAATACCAGGGCAAGATCTAGGGCTATAGTTTGGAATCAACTTTCCTCATCAGACAAGGCAAATTGTCACAAAACAGATCTTGAGTCAGGCTTTGCTTTGCCTTTTCAAAGCTTCATTTTCTTATAGCCCTCTTCCCCACTTCCCTTTAATTTGTACTTCCAGTCTCTCCTATTCAGATATTCTTTCCTTTGGAGATAGCACTGGTGACTTTTGGCTGGTTGTCCTCTGAAGGTCTTTCAAATGTGCAGCTCATGACTAGTTCAGGTCATCAGTTGTATACAATAGAAGTTGACTTTACTACCTAGAAACAGAACCATGAATTTTACCACAGTGCCATCAGCCTACCAGTTCATCTGATTTTGTTGAGGTGTGGGATCCTGACATTGTATTTCGAAGGAGCCACTATTTGAATCATCTAATACAGATTTTTGTTATCATATCAGGACAGAACAGGAGCTGTTTCTGCTATACATTTAATGGTTAACTTCCCATCAAAAATATCTTGATATTAGAGAATGATGTCACAATATGGTAGCTTTCTTAAGCATCCTACCATTCTCTAGGTGTGGTACCCGGATCGGTAGTATCAATGTCACAGGAATTTCTTGACCTCATCTTGAATCCTCTGGCTTCATCTCACTTTTACTGAACCAGTTCTAGGTGTGGGGACTGGCACTCTGTTTTAACAAGCCCTCCAGATGATTTTGATGCACACTGAAGTTGGAAAGCCACTGCTCTAAGACAATACAGTCATGTGCTACATAATAATTTGATCAATATTTGGACCAGATATATGGTAGTAGTTTCACAGGATGATAAAGGAGCTGAAAAAATTCATATGGCCTAGTGAAATTGTATAATGGTAGTCATAACATGGTAGTGCAATTATTTATTTATTTTTTGTAGAAAGTGCCAACACTCACAGCTAAGTTTTTAATTTTTTTAATTTTGTGGCAATAGAGGTTTCTTTATGTTGCTCAGGCTGGTCTGGAAGTCCTGGCCTCAATCAATCCTCCTGCTCTGGCCTCCTAAAGTGCTGGAATTATAAGAGTGAATCATTGCACCTGACCATTACTTAATTTTTTAAAAATAAATTTAGTGTAGCCTAAGTGCACAGTGTTTATTAAGTCTACAGTGATGTATAATCATGTCCTAGGTTTTTACATTTAGTTTTTAGTCACTCACTGACTCCCCCAGAGCAACTTCTAGTCCTACGAACTCCACTCATAATGTGTGCTCTGTGCAGGTGTACCATATTTTATCTATTACACCATATTTTCACCATACCTTTTCTATGTTCAGATATATTTACAAATACAAATTCTTACTATTGTGTTACAATTGCCCATAGTATTCAGTATGGCAACATCCTGGATAACAGACTTTTTGGAGTATGTCTCATGTTGGTTTTTAGCCGTCGAGCAATGGGTTACACCATATAGCCCAGGCCATCTAAGTTAGTGTAAATGCACTCTGATGTTTGCACGATGACAAAATCATCTAACAATGCACTTTTGAGAATGTTTTCCTGTTAAGTGATGCATGACTATTTTCTAAAGTTTTTAGGATGCTTTGTTAAGTTAGAGTGATGTCAGAAGAATGTAATTTTAGGGAAGGATTTCTCTGTAGCGGAGGACAAGAGCCAGACAACCTCCAAGCAAGATGATTTGGAGCTGGGAGGTGGACCCTGGGGTAATTTGTCCATACGTGATCATTGTGGAGAAAGAGCCGGAGCCCATGGCGATCCTTAGGCACCTAGTCATTGTCAAATACTCCCCTCACCTGTCTTGAACTGTCTCAATAAAAGGCTACTGTGGAGGCTGCTCAGGGTAACCCTGCAATCAAGGTTAGCCCGCCTCCTGCAAGCTTGTACTTCTAATCCAGGTCACACCTGGTTCTGTCCTGCCGTGATCGAGACAAGGCCCACAGGTGCTGCGACATTTCTCTCTCATCTCTCCATGTATTTGGATTAATCACAGTATGTAAAATCTCAAAGATGACTTCAAACAATTGTAAGATCAACATTTCCCTGGAAAGTAATAGGAAGTGTTACTTTTAGAATTCCTGAGTCTGGGAAGTCTCATTTCTTAGGAATGTTTTGATGTTCTTTCCTTCATTTAAACTGAGTATGGCTGAAAGGGTGTTTCCCATTATGTCTCTGTCTTTTCCCTAGGGGTTAGATGTACCTTCCCCACCAGGCAATTTATGATTGCTGTGAGTAAAAGCTTCAAATGCCATCCTTTGTTCAATTATTTTCACTTGCAAAAAAATACAGACTTAGGAGAAAGTTAGTATTTTTCTCACAAGTATTATTATCCAATTCAGACAGTGGAGTGATTTTTTCATTTGTGAGATAAGTTTTGTTAGGGTTAAGAAACAGAATTAACTAGTTTTTTGAAAACTGAATTAAGTAACCCATTTATAGGGTTCTTTACAACATACAGGTTGTAAAGATTTTAAAAAGTTAATAAATGTGAAACATAAAATATAGGTGACTGCTACTTCTTACTCATGAATCAGGTAAAAAGTCCCAGCAAAACCCAAGTATCCAATGAGAATGAGGACCCCTTTAATCAGTCCTAATGAGACTGCTCTTAGGTCAGCCACAGAGGAATATACAGGAAGGCAGAGGCTCGAGGAAGCAGCCACAGGAAGGCTGGTTCACTGAGGAAGCCAGAGAGATTCCTTGTTGTTAGAACTTCACTGGGTCCTGGGACTGTTCTGGAAAATTGTTCCTCCATTTTCAGCTCTCCTGACTGTCCTCAGAATTTCTTCTCCCTGCACCTGTGAACAAAGAGGGCAAAAGGGGCCCTGGTTTCTAGGAAAAGGGGGAGTGGTGAGAAGGAAAAAAAATTGAGAGTTGTAGAAAATATTTATTTTGCGTAAGCTGCCTCATGATGTTTTGTTTCTCTGCTGTTTTTTTTTTTTCTCAAGCTCTCACCCTCTTTAGAGTGCCATAGTGTCACAGCTTACAGCAACCTCCAACTCTTAGGCTTAAGCAATTCTCTTGCCTCAGCCTCCCAAGTAGCTGAGACTATAGGTGCCCACCACAACAATGCCTGGCTTTTTTCCTTTTTTTTGGTTGTAGTTGTCATTGTTGTTTTGCAGGCCCAGGCTGGATTTGAACTCGCCAGCTCTGGTGTATGTGGCTGGCACCTTAGCTGCTTGAGCTACAGGCACTGAGCCTTCTCTGCTATTTGTAAATAAGATCACCAACAACAAGTGAATAAGATTTTTAAACAGTATAAAATGATTCTGTTCCATTATTATGTTACCATTCACCTTTTCTTGTGAGTAAGTGTATCATCTCTTTAGAAATACATGTATTATACATGTATAATATTCTCAAGATAAATTCAGCCATGCACAGATATCTGAGAGTCAAAATTGATCTAAAGTGACTTAAGAGTAAACTTTGTAGAAAAACATAATATCAAGGTCTTTCAGTTATAGATAGATATTACATTAAATTTAAATAAGAAAAACTAATTTCTAAGAAGTGTGTACAGAAAGGAAGCACAGAACAAGTGAGTTGTAGAAAACAAATGAATAGCTAAGGAATTGGTCCATTTCATAAAAAAAGAAAAACTGCTTCTACAAAATAAGCTTTTGGAAAAGACCTTAAAATACAAATAAAACTTTTTGGACTATGTCTCATATTTTTCACAGTTGAGCATGAATTCCATTATTAGTGCTGATTTTTACATAACTAGATCATAGTGTGAAGTCATGAATCCACCAAAAATGTAGCATGTGTATGCAGAGGGAAAGAAATGAACTTAAAAGTAAGGATTCTTTATAATAATTAACTGATTCACTAACAAAGGAGAGAGTTTTACTGTTTCCTTAAATTATAAATCCCAAGCTTTGAGTCAATTTCACCAGTCGGGAAAGAACTAAAATTAAATGATGTGAGCCACTGATACAGCAGCAAACATTCCCTGGCAAGGGGGCTGGGTAACCTTTGTTCAGGAGGACAATAGGTCTGTATAATAATTATTTGCTTGGTAGCAAACACTGAATTTGATTTTATGCATAATCTACATTGTGGTGTGGAAAATGCTCAGTACATTTTCAGAGAAAATGTACAGAGAAAATGATTTCAGAGAAATCATTGTATGTTGGCAAGTATTAGTCTTTTTTTTTTTTTTTTTTTTTTTTGAGACAGAGCCTCATGCTGTCCCCCTGGGTAGAGTGCCGTGGCATTACAGCTCACAGCAACCTCCAACTCCTGGGCTCAAGCGAGTCTCCTGCCTCCGCCTCCCAAGTAGCTGGGACCACAGACGCCCGCCACAACGCCCGGCTATTTTTTGGTTGCAGCCGTCATTGTTGTTTTGGCGGGTCCGGGCTGGGGATTCGAACCCACCACCTTAGGTGTATGTGGCTGGCGCCTTAGCCGGTTGAGCTATAGGCGCCGAGCCGGCAAGTATTAGTCTTAAGAGAACAGAGGCCACATTTGTAAATGATCTTAAGAGCAAAGCCAGAATTTCCAACAACACATTAGTGACGACATTCATAACAGATTTTGAAAGACCAACACTCAGACTGATTGGATGGTATATAATTAGAAATTTCCAATTTGCTTATTAAAAATTCTCTAGCAGCTGAAGAACTGCTGAGTTATATATTTTTTAGTGTGAAACTATATAGCTAGATCTTGATCCTTTTATTCTTTTTTTGAATAACAGCCTATAAGAGTTACATGAAACTCTAGGATATGATTTGAGAAATTATTTACTGGGATTTTGCTGCCCTGCTGTTAAGGGAAAAGAAATCAATATTTATTAAACACTTATTATTTTTCAGATGTATTAAGTTTATCATCACTCAATCCTCAGAGTAAGCAATCCAATTCCCAATTTAATGAAGAAGACATGGTATTCAAGAGACATGTTAAATTGACTGAAGTCAGTCAGCTAGTCAGTTACAGGGTTAGTTAAAGTCAGAAAAAGATCCATCTGATGGTTATTACAAAAATTAACCAAGATGATGTATGCAAAAGCCTCAAGGAAGCACAGTTGACCTCCCTAGAGTTCTCAGTCACCATTCCTGTTCTTCTTAGGTTGTGACAGAGATAGGACTTCAACTTTTAATTCTTGATGGTTATGCTGAAAATGCATCATTGAAATACCATAGCAACCCTGTTGAGGAATATGTAGAATGCTGGTATTTCCAAGAGTTTGTTTCAAGTGTTGTCCTTTATTCAAGCAAGTGATGAGTTATAAATATGTTATTATATTAGGATTCGCCAAAGTAACAGAACTATTGCCTCTCTCTTCCTCTTTTGGTTTATTATAAGGAATGATAAATCATGATCATGGAGAGACTAAGAAAACCCAAGACCCACAGTTGGCAAGCTGCAGACCCAGCAGATAGTGGTTTAGTTCCAGTCTCAGTCCAAAGGCCTGAGAACCAGAAGAATCAATGGTGTAACTTCCAGACCAAGTCCAAAGGCCTGAGAACCAGGAGCGTCAATGGTGTAACTTCCAGACCAAGTCCAAAGGCCTGAGAACCAGGAGCGTCAATGGTGTAACTTCCAGACCAAGTCCAAAGGCCTGAGAGCTGATGGTGGAACTTCCAGTTCTAGGAACTGGAATTTAGGTTTCTCTGTCAGGAGAAAACTGACATTTCACCCCAGGCCGTCAAGCAGGCAAAGTTCCCCTTTTATTCTGTTCAGGTCTTCAATTGATTAGATGAGCGCCACCCAAATTAGGGAGGGCAATCTGTTTTGCTCAGTTTTCCAGAGATTCAAATGCTAAACTCAATGAAAGACACCTTTATAGACACACCCAGAATATTGTCTGGACACCTTTTGGTCCAAACTGATAGAAAGAATTAACCATAACATTTGTCTTTTGGTATTTCAATAGATGCTGAAATGTGTTTTTCAGAACTAGGGAACATTCAATCAGGTTGCTGTTAACTCATACAACTCACCACCATGACTTTATGAACAGGAGTCATCTTGGCTTCTTAGAATCAAACGATCTTCTCTGTGGAGGTACAGCAGTAACTCAGAACACTACTGACACAGCCGTACATGTAAACCTTCTGCAGTTAGCCCAGTTTTGAGTCCCATCATTAACCTGAAGTCAGGTATTGATGCAGTTGTTAGTAGTAAATATGTGGATGTTGATAGGTTTGGGAAGTTATATAATACAGAAAAAACTTCCAGCAAATTTTCCCATCACATTTATCTCTCAAAACAGTTATGTCAGTGTTTATTAGTGGTGTGGGAAGTTGCTTCACAGGCTGCATTAAAATTGTTAGACTGTCTAAAATAAAATACATGCTGTTATTCTGAAAGATGAGTGCTAAATGAGCATTTTTGTTCTTGGTAATTTTGAGATGCAACACTTTTTATTAAATAATAATTAATGAAAATATAGAAACGACATATTGTTGGAGGAAAACAACACGACAGTTATCTCTTAGAGTCGTCAGTGAGATGTTGAGAATTAGGCCTGGCATAGAGTGGGGCTGGATACTTCTTTTTTTCTCACCTCCTTCCTTCCTTTCTCATGGAGCACAGACCACTCCTTCTATGACTCTGCAATTATACATTTTAAATATTCTATGAAAACTTGTTTATTTATTGATTGTTGAAACTATGACCAGAAAAACCATTTTTGTATTATAAGTGTTCAAACAGAAACTGAAAAAGCCTGAAGTTTTGAAGAGCCTAAAGTGAAATAATTATCAATCTCATTTTTCTCAAAAACAAATTCCATAAGCTCATGGGATTGATGTTATATTAGTCATTTTGGGAGCTATGGGAATAAAACATTTTTCTCACCTCCCTGTTTTACTTCAATTCTTATGACCTTCTCTTTATATTTTCTCCTGAGAAAACTCATCCATATAGCCTAAAAAACACATGCACAGACACACACATATAAGTTAAATATATTTATGAATTATATATATGAAATAGACATATAACTATTAATATGTACTAAATATATAAACTAAACATAATTAAATGACATAAAATGAATATATAAAATTACAGATATATACTCTATAAAATCTAATGTACTTGAATAAAATATATAATCTAATAGTAAAGTTATATCATATTTATATCCATATCCACACTTATATCTTTATCTCCATTATAACCATGTCTGATTTCATCCCATGTGCTAGGAATTGTGCTAGAGATATAAGATGAATAACATATAATCTCTTTCCTATCCTTTGTATTTTATTTGGTGAAATAGAGAATTATAATGTCCATATCTGACATATTAGAAATATAACAAAGAGAATAATGGCAGAAAGAAGGCAGCTTTGCAAATGGAATGATTAGACAAGGCTTTTCAGGACAGCGGACAATGGACTTTTATGATGGTTAATAGTTTATCAAGAGAAAAAAGGTTGGGAAGTGTCAAAAGAATAGAGTGAGAGCCAGGCAAGGTGTTCATGCCTTTTATCTTAGGAGGCAGGTGGATCTCTTGAGCTCAGCAGTTTGAAACCAGCCTGAACAAGACCCCGTCTCTACTAAAAAGAAAAATAGTCAGATATTTGGCAATAATCTGTAGTCCCAGTTACTCAGGGGGCTAAGGAAAGAGGATTGCTTGAGCCCAGGAGTTTGAGGTTGCTGTGAGCTATGATGATGCCATGGCACTCTACTCAGGGGAACAGAGTGAGACTCTATCTCAAAGAAAAAAGAAAAAAAAGGGAAAAAGAATAGCACCACAAAAGTCATCATGGCATGACAGCACATGGCCTGTTTTGGGGGGCAGGTGCATGTTTGTGGGTGGAACCAAGGAGGTTGGGTTTGTAACAGCAGAACATGAACCGAAAATGAATTGAAGGGCTGCCTACACTGAGCTAAGGAAGTTTGGAACTATTTTTTGGAGGCAAATGTACTATAGGGAATATAAATGAGAAATGATCATTTTTCTTTTGGAAATTGAAATTGGAAATTGGGAGAGAGAGAAACAAGCAGAACCGCTTAAGATACATTGTGATGACAAGACTAAACCACTGGTTTCGGAGATCTAGTACACATGTGCATGGCTGGCCTGAGGATCTTGATACAATGTGGATTCTGATTCAGCAGGTCTGTGATGGGCCCCAAACCCTGCATCCCTAACAAGCTGACAGATATTGCCTGTGCTGTTAGTCTACAGACCACTCCTTGAGAGTGAGGGGTCACAGTTTGAGAGGACAGAGGAGAAAAGTTAGTCCTGGCAGGAAATGAGGTGGGTTCTCAGGGAGTTGCCCTCTGAGTGGACCCCCCAGGCCCTCCTGGACTGCCTGGGAAGGGGAATTGTACTGGTGGGAAGCATAGGCACAGGGGTAGCAGGGCATGTTTGAAGAAAAGTTAATATGGAAAAATTATTAAAATATCATGATGGGAACAAGTCCACATAACCAATGACTCATAATTATTTCCCCTGTCCTAAAATAATGTGGTGGGGATTAGTAAGTTTATTTCCCAAAATACACAAGTGTTTTGTGGGACAGGGCAATGTTTACATGTGATACTTCCTCAAATGGCAAACTGTTACCAATGCTATTCCATATGTCCAGTGTTCTCAAAGTCAAGCTTTTGATCCACATTTTTGTCGACGGACCTTTTCATCTTTTGAACTCCAAAGTCTTCCCATGACCCTGCATCCTCAGATCTCTCCACTACTCATCTCTCTTCCTCTCCAAAATAAAATCAACCAAAATAAACTCATCTTTTGGCATTTTGCATTTTATGCCACTTCCACTTCCCTCGACACAGCAGACATCTTGATGAGGGTGGCTCGCCCTCCGTCTGAGGCTAGTCCCCCTAATGGTGGTATGAATCCCATCTTTCTTTCTGACCCCCTTTCAGGGATTTAATTTCACTGACTGCCTGCATCTTCAGTCTCTCTGTACACTGAGGCTCTTTGGCATCTCCCTTGTCTTCCATATTAGACATGACGCTTCCCTCTATCTACTGCCCTTTCCATTCCTTTGACTTTGTATTTGAAACTTCCTCACCTCTTCTATTAGCTATTAATGTAGAAATCTTATTTCTCAGTTTCACCATAAAATATCCCTTAACAAATGTTATCTTTCTATTTGGTTATTCTGGGACTTCCAGATTTTCCAATCTTTTTTAAAAATTGAAGTTTTTTACTTTGAGTAGCTATAATTGATCTTTTAAAAAGGATTTAAGTAGTGAGATTGAAGTAGTAATAAAAAATCTCCCAACACCACCACCAACAACAAAAAAGCCCCAAACCAGACAGATTCACAACTGAATTCTACCAAACCTACAGAGAAGAATTGGTACCTACATTATAGAAACTATTTTGTAATGTTGAGAATGAGAAAATCTCCCCCTAACTCATTCTATGAAGCCATAGACAGGAAAAGCTATAGCAAAAAATGAAAGCTACAGACCAATATCCCTTGTGAACGTAGAAGCAAAATTCTTCAACAAAATACTAGCAAAACGAACTCCATAGCACCTCAGAAAGATAGTCTATCATGCAAGTGGATTTCATCCCAGGGATGCAAGAATGGCTTAACATATACAAATCAATAAACATGATTCACCACATAAACAGAAACAAAAACAAAGCCATATGATCATCTCAATAGATGCAGAAAAAGCGTTCAGTAAGATCCAGCACCCTTTCACGATAACCCACCCCCCCACCGCCCCAGCAGACTAGGCATAGGAGGAACATACTTCAAAATTATAAAAGCCATGTATAACAAACCCTCAGCCAACATTATCCTGAATGGGGAAAAGTTGGAAGAAAAAAGTTGAAGTTCCCCCTGAAGAACTGGAATAAGACAAATGTGTCTGCTGCCACCACTTCTATTCAATATAGTATTGGAATTTCTAGCCAGAAAAATCAAGCAAGAGAAAGAAAGAAAGGGTATCCAAACTGAGAAAGAGGATGTCAAAGCATCCCTATTTTCTGAGGATATAATCATGTATCTAAAAAACCCTAAAGACTCCACCAAAAGACATTGGAATTGATAAATAAATTCAGCAAAGCCTCAGATTATAAAATCGATGTACACACACCAGTAGCATTTCTATATACTAACATAACTTAAGCTGAGAGTCAGATAAAGGAATCAATACCATTCACAATAGCTACAAAGAAAACAAAATACCTTGGAATGTACTTAACCAAGGAGATGAAAGATCTCTAGAAGGAGAACTACAAAACACTGATGAAAGAAATTGCATATGATGCAAAAAAAGGAAAAACATCCCTTGCTCATGGATTCGCAGAATCAATATCATTAAAATGTCCATACTTCTCAAAGTGACTTACATATTCAATGCAATGTCCATCAAAAAATATATGTCGTATTTCACAGAGCAAGAAAATCAAATCATAAGCTTCATTTGAAAGCAAAAAAAGACCTGGAATAGCCAAAGGAATACTAAGCAAAAAGAATAAATCTGGAGGCATCACATACCTGACTTCAAATTATATGCAAGGCTAAGTAGCCATCACAGCATGATATCGCTATAAAAGTAGAGATAGAGACAAATGGAACCACATAGAGAACCCAGAAATAAAACCATCTACCTACAACTAACCAATCTTTGACAAAACAGACAACAATATACACTGGGGAAAGGAAGCCTTACTTAATAAATGGTGCTGGGAATATTGGCTAGCCACATGCAGAAGAATGAAACTGGACCCCTATCTCTTGCCACATACAAAAATTAATTCAAGAAGGACAAAAGGCATAAGCGCAAGTCATGAAACCATAAAAATTCTACAAGAAAAGAGGAAAAACTCTTCTAGACACCAGCCTAGACAAAGCATTTATGATTATGAAAAGTCAAATATAGCAACAACAAAAATAAACAAATGAGACTTAATTAAATAAAAAAGTATCTGTACATTGAGGAAATAATCAACAGAGTAAATATGTAACCTACATTATGGGAGAAAATATTCACGAACTATACATTGATAAAGGTCTAACATCCAGAATGTAGAAAGAACTCAAACATTTAAATCAGCAAGAAAAAAGCAAACAACCCCATTAAGGCATGGGCAAGATACATGAATAGGAGTTTTTAGAAAGAAGATAGACAAATGGCCAACCAACATATGAAAAAAATGCTCAAGAGCACTAATTATCAGGGAAATGTAAATTAAAACTACAATGACATATTACCTTACTGCTGCCAGAATGGCCATTATTAAAAAGTCAAAACCAGTAGATGTTGGCCTAGATGCAGAGAGAAAGGAACACTTACACATTGTTGCTGGGACTGCAAATTAGTATAAAACAGTTTAGAGACGTTTCAAAGAAATAAATGTAGACCTACCATTTAACTCAGCAAGGCCACTGCTGGGTATCTACACAAAGGAAATGAAGTCATTTTGTGAAAAATACACCAGCATTCAAATGTTTATTGCAGCACAATTCACAATTATAAAGATTTGGATTCAACCTAAGTGCCCACCAATTTATGAGTGGATTAAGAAAATGCACTATATATATCATGGCATACTACTCAGCCAGGAAAAGGAGTGAAATAATGTCTTTTGTGGCAACTTAGAAGGAACTGGATACTGGATATTATCCCAAGTGAACTACGTATCTCAGGAATGGAACACCAAATACCAGATGTTCTCACTAGTAAGTGGGAGCTAAACATTCGGTGTACAGAGGCACAAAGAGATGCTAAGAATAAGAAAAACCAAGAGGGGGGAGGATGGGAGAGGGGTATGGTATAAAAACTGACCTGCTGGGCAGTGCCTGTGGCTCAGTGAGTAGGGCACTGGCCCCATATACTGAGAGTGGCGGGTTTGAACCTGGCCCCGGCCAAACTATATCAGGAGGCTGAGGCAAGAGAATTGCCTAAGCCCAAGAGTTAGAGGTTGCTGTGAGCTGTGATGCTACAGCACTCTACTGAGGGTGACAATGTGAGACTCTGTCTCTAAAAAAAATAATACTAAAAATAAAAAATAATAAATAAAAACTTACCTATTGCATACAATGAACACTATTCTGGGGATGGGCACCCCAAAAGCATTATTAAGGTATCCATGAAACAAAAGCACTTGTTCTCCCTTAATTACTATTTGAAATAAGGGAAAGCAAGGATTTAAATAATTTGAACATATTTGACTTTGGCAATTTTTTGAAAGGTCAAAAATTGGGTGGGGAAAGGCCCTGGGACTGGGAACCAGAAGCCCAGGATTCAAGTCCTGGCTCCTTCACCGACTCATTATAGGACTTTAATCAAAACTACTTCTCTGAGCTTTAGTTTCTGAGCAGATGAGAATAGCTGCTTCAAAATATAAAAGCAAATATAAAAATAATTGAAGATATAACAAGAATGATTTATGGAATGTAAAATTCTAAAGCACTACGTAAAGATGGGACACAGCTAAACTGATTTATTCACAATCTCCGTTAGTGTCTTCATGACCTAAATTTTGGTTATTGTCACAAAATGAAGTGACATGCCTTATGGTTTGTTTAACTGCGATGTTGTAGAGTCTTGTGCCCCCTCAGAATGGGCTCCTGTTTTCAGGCTCTGATTGCCCCTACGTTTCTATTCCAATGGTACCGAGGTTTTTAATCTTAAAGTGTCAGAACTTTTGAAAAAATAGTAGTGATTTTCCTTTCTCTCTTAATGGTACATTGAAAGAAAAATAAAAACAAATACTGTCCTTACAGACACGCGACTAAAAGGAGAAAAAGTCAAACATAGCTATTAGCCTCAGTCATTGCTTTTCTAAAACAAAACCGTATCTTTCTATGGTTCCAGTGTAAGACGTTAAAATTAGAGGAAAAAGTGACATGAAAAATAAAGCAGGCTAGTTGTGATGCAAGTGCGTTTTTGGTGAACACAGTCAGCTATAAGCAGACAATACCGCCTGATGAGTCCCCCTGGCATCTAAGCTACAGTAATCGCTTTGGCACTGAGGACATGCTTCAGGCCATTCAAACGTGGATTGTACGTGACTGCCAGCTTTTTGTGTTATGTATAATCAAGTGAATGGAGAGAATACGAAATCCACTTAACACAGGCAGTTTAACCAGGAGGAAGATGATTCCGCCTGCACTGACTAAGATTTATCTCTGATGAGTTTTCATTCTGCTAAAGTGGGAAACTTATAATTTTCTATTGATTTAGACACTAAATTTCCTCCAATGGAAAGTGAGTGGGGTGGGTGGGTGGCGATCCTCTATTAACTCAGCATCCGCAAGTTGTCGGTGTGGGAATTATGCATAGGTCTTTCATGTTCGGTTTTTTTTGAAGGAAGAATAATGTCATGAACTTTAACTGTGTCATAGTTTTCTTTCATCTTTTTTTTTTTAGCTTGTAATTTGCCAAAATAGTGGGCTGTTTAGCAAAGATCACAAAATGGAATTTTTTTTTCTGATTTAGTCACATATCTCTAATGTCTTGTTTGTAAGAAGTCTTACTCGTAATCTGTCCCCAGCTGGAAGTGCTCTCTCGTATGTGTTTTTATTTTTGGATCTCATTTATGATGTGTCACTTCCTGTTTTAGGAAGACCTATACATATTTTATTTTTCCCACTAGAATATAAAATAGGCTGAGAAAAGGTGATTTATGCACTGTGTGTCTAGTATCTTGAATAGATCAGGTGTTTAAAAATAGAATATACAAATTAATCAATAAGTTTCTACAAAACAAACCTGTAGTCCCTCAAAATGAAAAGAAAGATCTAGTAAAAATTGTTCCTGACCTTGGGTAACAGAACCAGTTCTGCTGTTTTCTGGCTACCAATGTGCTTAAGAGCTGAGTGATGTTGGGTAATATTCTTCTCTTCTCTAAGTCTAATTTTTTTCATCTGTGAAATGGAAATGGTGGACACACCTCATTGCTAAGTATCACTATGATCACCGATGGCCAAGGGAGTCCTTCAAAGGTGACCATACTGATTTTCAACACGAGACCTGCAGCACTTTTTCTAGGATGAGTTTGAAACTTCATTGTCAGACCCTGTATGTCTACCTTACAGAACTGATGTGAAGCTCTAAGTTAGGAATTAAATGTACAGGTGTTTTGTGAGCCACAAAGTGCTGTGTAATGTGAGAAATCAAAACATATGAGAAGGGGAATCTGGAGTCTTGGCTGATTCTCACACTGAACTGACTTTGGAGCCCTCTGGAGAAATTTATGAGCCATATGTAAGTATGCAGAAGGGTGCCCAACTCATTGTAGATACTTTATATGTATTTGATGAACTGAATTATTGATAACTTCAACTATCAAAAGAGTTCCCTTAGACAGTCAAGGGAATTGTACCCAGGCCTGGCCCAGAGGAAGAAGAAACTGACAACCAGCTGTGAGACTTTTGTGACGGCTGTTGGCTTTGTGCTCAGATCATGATTCTACAGACTATTCCTTCAGAGAGCTGTTGTTTGAAAGAGCCGTGCAGGGTTCTACCCAGAGGGCTCAGCAGGGACCATTTCTTGAATTGCTCAGCAGGAATAGTGCTCAGAAATTACCCTTGGGTTATCCAGCAACTGGAAATCTAAGAGCTGTTCTGGAGGCAAAAAGTACTTTAAACTTAAGAGTGATTAAGGCAAACAGATGCTGGAGGCAAGTTTCATTCAGGGTTGCTGCCAAATGGAGTCACAGCAGTGGCTAAGATCTGTCATCTATTTATGCATTCATTAAAAATATTTAATATTTTGGCCTCTTCCGTGCCAGACACTGTTTAGACACATGGTAGATAAGAAGGATAGAAATTTCCTGCCATTGTGGACAAAACTCCTCAGGAATAGCCTTTGGAAGGTGCTGCGACCACAAGCTAGTGTCAACGGTAACTGGCTAAGGGCAGCAGCTGTGCCCTGGGATCCACGAGCGGCGTGAATGGACAGAAACACCTGTGCGGGACATCCAGCGGGCTCTCCGCCAGCCCAGTAGGAGCCAACCTGAGGTTTGGGGAAAAGAGGAGAGGTCACTGATTTTTTTAAAAATAAATTTTCTTTTCCTATAAAAAAATGTATGGCTTGATTCCTATGTCGTCTTACCTTGACTAATTCCCCATGTCTATCTGTCATTCTCCTCTCTCACTTTACTGATCACGTTGCAGCTTATATTACGGTTCTCAAGGGAAAGATAAACGGGAAGGAAGCAAAACTGTGATCACTGCTGGAAAATCTATGTAAGAAGAGACCCACACATTAGTAAGAATCTCAAATGGTTTTTAAAAGTGGTGACTCAGTAATAACATTCCCTTCCCACGGCCTATGGACCTCTTTTGACCTACAGTGGACTCTCTTGTACTTCTAGACATCATCATTATTCATTATGATATTTGGAATGATGCCAAGAGATTGAAGATTGCATGAACATATTGATGGATGGAAATGCCTTCTATGGACTCGTGCATCACTCTGAGAAATTGAATGTGTTTGGGCAAAATAAGAGAATTTAAGTTAATTAAATAAAACGAGATTTTTGCTTTCATTTGCCGTTCAGAACGGTTGCCTGTGTTTTGTAGATTTATGGGTGATATCTTCAGATCCAGAGCATAGGCTTGGAGGTCAGCTTGCACTTGGGTTTCAACATTCAGTAGATGAAGAAACTGAAGCTCAGGGAGACCATAGATAGGATAATCAAATAAAATTATATATACAAAACACTTAGCACGGTGCCTACATCTAAACACAGAACACGTTTGATGTTAGTGATATTATTCCCATGTAGAATAATACATCTAAGAATACTTTGATTAATTCCCTGCTAGATACTGGTTTCATTACCATCCTGTACAGTTTAATGATTATAACAATGATGTTTCAAAATATTAACATTTTTAGCTCTTTAAAATCTGTTTATGGCTTTTTAAAAAGGCTTCTGATCCAAATGAATACCTACTATGGGCAAATGTTTTTATAGACGTTTGAAGGAAAAAAAGACAATCTTTTAATTAATTAATTAACTGCAATTAATGCAGTTAATTTTGGAAGAGACATTTGGGTCAATGGCATTTCATGATCTAATTTGACTATTAATCTTAACTCTCATATAACCTTGGAAATGTAGATTCTTGTACATATCACTCCATTTTCACTGAGTATTCTCTGTGTGTCAAATCTGATTATATACTCAGAGAGATGCTACTCAGTAACAGAGGGCAAAGTTGGCGTCAAGTTTAAAGTGAGCTTATGCGTGCAGGAGTGTAGGATATAGAGAGATAGGAAGTACTTTCAGTTCAATGAAAGAGTAAGAGCCACTGATTATCAATGTATCTATGTCATATTTGGTGCATCAGTTAGGATAATTCTATTTGTGAATGACAGAAAGCCTGACCTTGATTGGCTTAAGCCCCTCAAAAAGCCACAATAACAAAAAAGAAGTTAAATGGCTCACTTAACTGAAAACTCCAGCTGAAGTGTAATTCAAGAAGCCAGATTATGTTATTGAAAACTTGTTTATCTCAATCTCTCATTTCTGCTTTCCAATTCATTAGCTTTATTCTCTGCTCCACAGGCAAAGGAAGTTGCAAAAGAGCCACTCGTAGCCTGGGCTTGTATCCTCCCAGGTATAAACTGGAGCCAACAGAGTGCAGGTGGGGGACGTGTGGAAGCCAAGCCCATCTTACACGCCATTACACTATGTAGAGTGAACTCTGCTGGGAACGGGAGCATCAGTTCAATGACCACAAATGTCGTCTTCAGTTCTAAAATTCTGAGCCTTACTTTTATGATAGGGTGGTGTTAATAGGTGGGTATCTGTAAGAGCAGAAAAAGGAAATTTTAGGTTGTAGTTAAGATTACGGCAGGCTGGCAATGCGATCTTAAGTTTACCAAATTATAATATAAACGCAACTGGGAAATTTCCTTTCCCAGACTTTTTTTTTGTGAAAACAAAAGTAAAACACTGGACACTGATTTATCATAATGAGTCAGTTCTGACGGTCACTTTAGTCACTGGCAAGTCATCTCTTCTGTATGAGACACACTAGTGTTGAAGATGAATTGCCATCACCCTTTCCTAAAAGAGCTCTGACTGTCTTTAGAGAGAACAAAATAATGGCCCTACGAAGTTCCTTTACACTAGTCAGTGAATCCTAGCCACACTGTGAGCAGAGTAATATGATTGGTTCTATTTCCCACATGAGAAAACTGAGGGATAGAGAGATTACATAACAAGTAGCGTAGGTTATAAATCATGTATTAAATATGTGATATGTTTTTTAACCTGTTTGTAAGGCTATTAAATATAATAGCAATTTGTGTTGTCCAAAATAGAATTTTGGGTTATAATTCAACCAAAGTTAATAAATATATTAATATTGCATGTGACATTTTGATTTATACATTATATATTTAATATAATAGATTAATACATCATATATTGTTACTTGTATGTTCAAAACTTTATTCGGTTATTTTGTAGTGAACAGTTTCATACAAGTGCCCAAACATGTATTTCTCTGTTGTCTTTCCTGGCTCAAATATAAATAATTTTGAGAAACTATATTTGAGAAATCACTTTCTGAATTTTACAAAATTGTGCCAAATAACAGATGATGGAATACTTTGGCTAAGGGCTAGGAATGAAGCTAAGATAGCATAGATTTGAAAATATTGGACATGAGATTTTTGTACTGCATTGCCTTTTTGTCTTTACATCTGTTTTTAATATGCATTCCTGTCAGTTTGATTTAAAAAAATTCTAAAAATAAAAATTTAGAAAGATGTTAGAATTTTGAGATGTTCTGAAAGCAAAATCAGCAGATCTCATCAAAACGATATTTCATAAATGTTATTGTTTATCATGATGTGAATCTTGAAGTTTCATATTAGTTCTTTTTCCTTTGGAAAAAAAAAATCAGAGCGTACACACAGATTTTCACCAATCTGCAAAGCTTCCAAAGATATGCCCTAAATAGTTTGAATAGATAAGCCTGGAGAAAAACATGGAGCTTGTAAATATTACTGACTTCCTCGTATGTACACCAATAAATAATTTGAACAAAGATCCTTGAATTGGCCTAGGACGGTGATCCTAAGGATGGGATTCTGGAATTGGATGAGTGACCAGCTCGGTGGCAATGCAGATATTATCACTGGGGGTAGAGAGGGGAGATTCCTGCACGTGCTAGCCATGCTGCTGCTGTGCCTTCTATCCATGGCTTTCTGGGATGGGATGCAAATGGCAGGAGAGGCGCTAATAGGGCAGAGTCTCGGCGCTTGAGAGGTATGGGAGAGATGGAAACCACTCTGTGCGGATGTGGGACTCTGAATAAGCACCTGTGATTCACTGAAGAGGAATGATTGTTTCCTGACTGGTAAAGTGAAGTGTGGGGGTCAGAGGGTCTCTACAGTGATGTTGAGAGAGATTCTTACCCCCTGGAGGCGGAGGATAGACACAGATGGAGATCACGCAGGGTGGGGAAACTTCATTAAGGTTACACTTTCAGCCCAGGCAAGTCTTCCACACCAAGGTCAGCCTGACTGGGGCCCGAGTGGGAAACGTGAAATGGGGTTGTTTGCGTAGAGGCACTTGGGGTAGTTGAACATTCAGACTCCTTTGAAATGTGGTTTTTACTTTAAACCAACAGCTATTTTATGGTGCTCTGTGTCCCTATAGGCAAAACACATGGGTTTCAGAACCAAAGGGTAGAAGCAGGAATGATCCTGTTCATTAATGTCCCTGGCAAATGGAGAACTTGTTCTCCAGTCCCTTAGGCTTCATAGGCTGGAAGTTCCTGTTTGCAGACGAGGGTGTTTTCATCAGGGGCACTGTGAGGCCCAGTACGCACAAAGCTCTAATTTCCACCTGGTCATTTCTGGCTCCTTGTATCGGTGGGCTAGCAAGCCGAGAAGGAGATACTGTACTTGCTGGAGTAATTGACCTGATTATCCTGAGAAGGAGGGAAGATTGCTGCTATATAACAGGAAGGGATGTGTTTGTTACTCAGTCCTGCCCGGGTGCCCCCTGCCTCACTGCATCTGTTCATGGGCAGGTACTGTGGTGACAGACTGGTAAGTGGGTGGTAACCAGGGCCAACACCCCACAAAGGCGAAATTCTGGGCTAGCTCATCAGGGGGCCACCTAGACAAAGTAGAGGGAGTTTAGAATGGGAGGAGGGAGGTATCATGTATGGCCCTGGGAGACCAGTTGCAGCAGCTGGGGCCTGTAGTTCATGCCACTGATCTTCCTCCTGACCCTTTCCCAGCAATTGTGACTAATCAGAATCTTGGAGAAGTTGTGCCTAGAGTAAATAAACTTCCTGTGAAAAGCGAGTAGATCTGAGCAATGCAAGGGTGGCCCGTGGTGGACGTGTTGGTGTCTTGCCCAGGCTGCCTTCACCATTTGATGTACCCACCTCCCAGTGAATGCTTTGGGAATGAGAAGACTGTCAAACAAAGAGTCTCTAATATTCTAATACTCTTGAGAGTTCGCGTAGCACCCCTCTGCCCCACCCACCCGCTTTCTCAGGCAGGTGCTTTTTTTGCTTTCCCCAAATCAATGATTGACATGAAGGTACAATGAGGTTACAGAGGGGTACAGCCTTCTCGCCCCAAGATGAGACCTGCTGTGATGCACTTTGCATCCCAGAGCTCGTCCATGGCATCAGATTGAAGCTAGTGTCCAGACAAGACCACCCTTTTGTTGGTTATTTTCTTGGTCTTATCTTGCTTCTTTTACCTCCCTTCTTCCCACTGAGAGCATTCCTTTAATAAATAATTTTAACAAGGAGCCTCATCCCGGCTTTTTCTGGCAACCTGATACAAGACAGGCATCAAAGGCTACTGGTGATATTTGGAGTCACGTGTGCCAGTGAGATCCCTTAGGACGAGAGCAAGCTGAAGATTGTGGTTCAGGTGAGTTATTCATGCATTGCTAAGACAACAGTTAAGTAAAGGAAATAACAAACAGTATTTTTAGATTTGGAAACTAGGATATAACGAATGATCTTAGGGCAAAAGTCAGATTAGAGTGAATGGAGAAATGAATGAGAGCAATGTTACCAAAGTCAATGCCTTTAGGCAAATATACCTAGAATTTTGCTGGGAGACTAATTAAGTCATAGAGTTAGGCAGATTTAGAAATAGGGTGCGGTTGGGGTGTGTGTGTTTGGGCTGTAGTGTGTGTACGGGATGAAGGTTTCTTGAGGATGTCAGATTCTTGAGAATTCTATGTGTTCAGAGAAAATAACCAACAAAAAGGAATAAGTTGACAATCCAGGAAAAGATGTGGAATCAGTATTACTGAACACCTGTGTGGTTCTCTTAGAAAACATGGATAAGTAAAAACCACAAACTCAGAATAAAAGATGAACGGCAGTATTTTTTTATGTCTAGTAAAAGTCCTGGCAGTAGAGACACAGTACTCAGATGCTTCCAAACCTCCTGAATAGATAATAATGGTAATTTTCTGTAAAACAGATAAAACAACAGATTTCTGATTGCCTGCCATATAAAATATATTTCCTGTTGCTTGGCGAGATACGATAAATCAGATGGCAAATGATGTGTGCTATTGTAGGTGTTTACCAATAACTTAAAGGGAGACTGGCACACTACCAAACTGAGATGGATGAAGGAAGCGGCAATCTAGGAAAGGAAAACAGGGACTAAATGAGAATTTGAGTGCTTTAAATTTAATTAATATAAACCTGCAAGCAGGCTAGATGCTAGAGGCGACTAAAATGTTTCAACAGTGAGCTTTATCTCAAGGATATTGCAAATCTTATTGTATAATTGAATCTACATCCTAAAGTCTGGAAGGTTTTGAGAGGAGCTCAGGCTCATCATGCCAACGCTTCTCTCTTGTTTTGCCATCTGTAGTTGTCAACTGTCCATCGCTGGGCATTCAACTCATTTTCCATTTTCTCCTTGCTGTTTTTCAAGGACGCCATCCTCTCAGCTCTGGGAACTCTTACCTACTGGCACAATTTCGTATGTTGGCTCCATCCAGGGGGTTTAAAACTTGGCAGTTCTCCATGATGTGCAGCTCCTATCCTCTACACGGGATGCCAGTGTGCCCGTGAGCACTGGCTCCAAGGCCAAGGATAGAGTGCTGTCATTCAGTAGGAAACGTGGCGAGAATTATAACTTCGTGAGACTCTCTCCTTAGCATCTTTGTACCCCAGAGGTTCCGTCCATTTTTGCTTTCTCCTTGGTACTGCCATTACATTTTATTCAGAGAAGCAAATGTGAGGAGTTAAGAGGCTGGTTCATAAGCTTTTGGTAACAGCTTGACCTGAAATGTAAACTGTAATTTGCTTTGGGGGTCAAGTGAGTCAGACTCCGAGGGCCCTGTGGGTTAATCATTTAAAGGGCACATGTCACTTGGCTGGATTGTCCTCCTTCCGGTCCGACTTGCCCTCCCATCTTCCTGCTGCCCTCTCACTCAGCGTGGCCTGGATTAGAGATGACCTTTGTGTGATCATCAGGTCTGGTAATTGCTTTCCTCATTTTTTAATTAGTGGGCATGAACTTTTGTAAAGATAATCTTAGGTTTAGCCACAGACCTTTTGTTACTGGTTTTTTCTTATTGTGTTGGTATCAGGAAAAAACAATGCTCTGTTATAACTCTGAGGACTCTTTCTAAGTTCCTTGGTTTTCAGAAATCATTACTAGTTATTTTTAGGTAACTGTAGGAATAAAAACCTTCCAGGTAGAAAAATAAAATAAAACAAAATGAACTCACACGTGGCCTCACATACACACAAACCACACTGTCAGGAATGCCCGGGCTGCAGCTGCTGGGGGAGCAGACGCATCTTCCGAGGTAGTCAAAACATGAATGAGAATGTGGGTTACAACTTCAGTCTCCTAATCTTCATAGATATGGCTGTGAAATAGCCAAGCAGGAAATGGGCCAATTACTGCAAAGCCTGTTCTTCTGTGCCCCTCCGGGTGCCCTGCGCTCCCCCCTCTTTCCCCACCAGTCGTGCCCCCATTTGAACAGCACAGGTGGAGCTCAGTGAAGGGCTGCTCCTCTCCCTGAGAGACCTGGAGGATAGCAGGGGAAGGGGGAAGGATTATGTAGGTAAATCACTATCGGACAAGGTGTTAGGTGTTCAAAAACAGTAAATACGCCCCAAGGATAAGAATATCAAGGAAGAGAAATTAAAGATGGCGAGACCTGGGGGGCCAAACTGAGCTCATATTCCTCCAGCCTATTCCTTCCCATTGAAAGTGCTGCTGTTCACTTAGTCTTTCAAACTCCCTTGAAGCTTTCACCAGCCAAGCCCGTCCCATCACTAATGCTTGTACATCTGTCTCTGAAGCGCTGGCCTCTGCTCTCTGCCGTTTTCCTCACTATCCTTTTAGTCCTTCCCTTTAGTGTTTGTCTGGTCAAAATCATTCTTCACAAAATCATGCCTCCTGGACGGAGGACACCCTTCTAACCACTTGATTAGATCTTTCCCCGCCCTTGAGAGCGTTTGCTCTCAAGGGTCAGGGACTGAGTGAGCGAGTGACTTCTTAGCTGAGTCTGTAAGAACGATCGGGAGTGTCACACCACGTGTGTGAAAGACGCAGAAGGGCCCCAAGAAGTTTCAGAAGTTTAGAAGGTTTACTAAGATTCTGTTGTCAGGATTGGAAAAATGAGATAACAGTTGTGTTCAGAGAAACGCAAGCAGCAAGTGAGGCTGGGAAAGGCCAGAAGAGAAGATGGAGAGGCGGGGG
>NW_003852396.1:6732871-6738119 GCF_000181295.1 Otolemur garnettii | reverse complement strand
AGGTGTTTGCCATCATCTGCCCCGGCAAACACTTGGACTTTCTCCTATTTGAAAATCCATGTTCCTCCCATCATCTTCAGCTGTGTTTCTGAATCATGGTTACTACAGAAATCCTATTTACAAGAACATATTTTTCAAGGATTTCCAGTTTTGATTTAAATATTATTATGGTACTTCTTAAATATATACAGATATAAAACTAGTTATTACCCTTTCATGTTTGAGCCCTTTCTAACAAACAAAAACAAATTTATGAAGTAATTAAAAACAAAACGACAAGCCTTATATTATAGAAGACAAATTAATTTTAGAAATTTGAAACAATGTAGGTAGTGATAGAGTTTGAGTTTAATAGTGGAAAGAAATATCTGCTGGCATTATCTGTCAACCTATTATTTATTTATTTATTTATTCATTCATTCTAATTTTTTGATCTTGAAGGCTCATCTTTAGAGTCACCATAATTATCAGCATCATTAATATCCCTTTAAAGCTAGGATTTGACTACTGAGCCATTATTTTTCTTCAGCTAATCCATTTAACATTATGTAACAAACAAAACAAAAAACCTTCAACCAATAAAGAAAAATTATTTTCTGTTATTTTCTAACCCTTCAGAGAACATTTTCCCTGCATATATAAATGCAAGTTGTTTTGAAGACGGGATTTGTGACAGCAGCTCTGTGTGGCTGTGGCCCTGAGTGCTGTGTACCTTTGTGTTCAGAAATCTCTACTCCAATTCCTCTGATTCTTTTCCTGCATTGAATCACAACAGAACCTTTATCCATACTCTGCAACATGATGTGGTCATTACTTGGTGCCAACTCATCAATGACATATTAAGTCTGACAATGGTTTTTCCTCCATAGATAGTAACAATTAACTATATTACTATGACATAGGACATATTACTATGCCATCTAATGTTATTTTCTTAAGGATTAGTTTATTAAAAGTTTAGGTAAAATGTAAAATTTTAAAATCTAAAAATATAAATGTAAAATGTCTTATTGCAAAAATTATTTTATTTCTGAGTAATGTCTTGGCTAATCGAGGTTTTTTCTGATTCCATATAAAACGAAGTATTTTTTTCAGATCTTTAAAGTGCTTTAATAGGGGTTTCATCAAAATTGCATATTGCTTTGGGCACTAGAGACATTTTAACAATGTTGATGGAGATACTGTGCTCTAACCACCTGTCCCATGTACATATGTGTACGAGGAGGGGAGAGGCCTCCTGTGGTTTCCTTAGTTCTTAGAATAAAGTGTAGATCTGAAAGGTACCATATACAAAGTTTAGTAGACAAATGTGGCTTTTGGGATGTTGCGACCTGTCGGGCTTCTAAGGCCCTGGTCTCCATCACCACAAGAAGGAACCAGGTGTGACGTAGATTAGAAGTACAAGCTTGTGGGAGACGGGCTAGCTCTTACTTTCAGGGTACCCCCGAGCAGTCTCCCCACTAGTCTTTTATTGAAGCAGAACAATACAGGTGAGGAGAGTAATTAATAATGACTAAGTCCTGAAGGCTCGGGCTCTTTCTCCATGAGGAGCTCCTGTAGACCAGTTGCCCGAGAGTCGACCCCTCAGCTGTAAATCATCTTACTCAGAGGTTGTCTGACTCTTGGTGTGCTCTACATGGGAAATGCAAGATTTTCTTAACATATGTATATCTTTGGTTTGCTTTCAGGCATTTGATTTTAATTTTTGATTTTATTATTATTTGTAATTGACATGTAATAATTGTACATATTTATGTACATGTATACCACGTGTAATAATCAAATCAAGGTAATTAGTGTAGCCATTGCCTCGAATACTTAGCATTTCTTCGTGTTGGGAAATATTAAAGTTTGCTCTTCTAGTGATTTGAAAATACACAATAAATTTACATACACTCTGCATGGTAAGGGACACTGGAATGCATTCCTCCGATCTAGCTGTAATCTCATATTCATTAACCAGCTTCTGGCTACTCCCTACCCCCAGCTCTGCAGCCACTATTCTGCTCTTTACTTCTTCTACCAGATCAACTTTTAAAGCGTCCATAGATAAGTGAGACCATGTGATCTTTGTTTTGGGGGGCCTGGCTTATTTTACTTAGCATAATATCCTTCAAGTGCATCCATGTTTTTACAAAGATATTCAACTTTTGAGCATATTTTTGAATGAGAGAGACAACCTGTGTATACTTAAAATTTATTAGTGCAGATTTGCTGGCTAAAACCAGAGAAACGTGTCTACTCACTTCTATGCTCACAATATTGTTATAACACTCAATGTCAGTTAACCATTTTATGCCTCTTGGTGGCTCAGTTTTTAAGTGTCTGCCTATGTTTTTGGGTGGAAAACACTTCATTAACAAACTAATCTGAAGGTGAGCCTGAGAGGATCATTCAACAATGATCCTAAATCAAAGAAATAGTTTGTTATGTTAATTTAGTCTATCAGATTAAAAAGTAATGTGAAATTTTAAGATATATGAGCACATAGAAATTTTGTCACAAAGCATAGTTTAATGTGGCTTTTAATAGTACTCCAAAATACTTTTATTTTTTTCTAATTTAGATAACGTATCCTTCTCTCCCTGGATTAGAAAAGCCTCAATATCAAGCTAAGAAACTCTAATATAGCATTTTATTACCTCTTTGACTCTTGCTTTGAAGATGCAATTGATTCTTATAAAAAAAAATAAAGCCCAAAAGGCTTTTAAAGTGAACAAACTACTCATTTTAAGCACACTTCATATTTTATTGCTGTGTGTATTGTGCAGATTTATTCCCCTGGCCAGCACCACGTGCAGACTAGAGAACACTGTTACCTCCGCACCACTGTTACTCCCAACATCTTACTCAGACGTGAAAGGACAGTGTGACAGATTATTAATCATCCGTGACTCATGAGCAAAACAAAACCCAAAAGATATTTGTAATGCTTGATAGTTTTCCCAAAATAACATTTTCTTGAAATGTATGTTTTTCTAACTGTTGTTTGTTTGTTTTTTTAGGTATTTTGGAAATATTTCAGCCATCTGAAGGAAGATTGGAAAGTACGTTGTTTTCCTCAGATCCAGGTATGTGAGTGTAAGATGCTTGGAATTTTAAATTGGCTGAAATAGAGGGGAAAATAGGTAGTCTGAACTTGCCAATTTGTGAAATAGATGCCTTTTTGCTTTGATTCAATACTCCTCATTTTGGTATTTATTTTTGGAAAGCAGTAGAAGTTGGAAACTGTTGAGAATGAAGTGTACTCATGATGAAGGCCGTGCTTTGGTGGCCTCTGACAGGGACACGTGTTTGTATGGTTTGAAGTGCATCCTTGTGAGACTAACTCTGAGATGAGAATACAGGTGAGGTGTTTAAATAGTGTTTTTGTCTGCAAAGACTTTCCATCTTTAAAGGGTACCATCATGCTATCATGTAGTTTTAGATGTTTGTGTTATTTTACTAGAAATAAAAATAAGTGTTAGAAATAAGTCCTCCAAAGGGGAGAGAAGAGAAGCATGCAGACGGGAGCATTTCACAGGCTTCGCTGAGGTGGCTGATCTTCACTGGGATCTGGATTCTAGAAGGATAAGTTAGTGAGAGGCGAGGTGGGCGGGGCACACAGATTTCAAATACAGGGTCTTGCTGCTTGCACATTTGGCTTCAAAGATGAGCAGCTGGAAAATTCCTGTCAAATTAAGGCGTATCAGTCATCTTTCTACCATCATCCAGAAGTCTGCTTGTGGGTTTTTGCCCCCCCCCAAAATAGAGGGATTTTTGACCCAGAAATTCATGCCAGCCTCCTTTATATAAGGAGAATAACACGAAGGAGGTGTTGGAAATTTGTCCCATGAAAATGTACTCTGGCCAGGCATGAACCATTTTTCACAAGTGATGGTGGTGTCTATTACAAACATTTAAATCTTTTTATATTTATAAATTGGACATTGAATGTTCTTGAAAGGCTTGGTGCCCATTGCTTGCTCAGTGGTTAGATACACCGGGGCTGGTGGGTTCCAACCCATTCTGGGCCTGCTAAACAACAACAGCAACAATAAAAATAGCTAGGCATTGAGGCAGGCACCTAAAGTCCCAACTACAGGAAGGCTGAGGTAAGAGAATCACTTGAGCTCGAGTTTGAGGTTGCTGTGAGCTGTGACAGTACAGCACTCTACTGTGAGCAACATAGTGAGACTCTGTCTAAAAAACCCCCAATCTTCATGAAAGTTATTATATAATGGCTGGTAGAAGATTTATAGAAAGCAAAAAAATGCTATAACAACAACAACAACAAAAAGACACCTCCTAAGAAAGCTCGGACAGCTGGAAGGCTTGCAGCACTGGTCTGGCTTGTTGCTGGCCTCAAACAGTGGCATGCATTCTCCATCTGCAAAGCAGACCTAGTTCTCAAAGAATTGTTTGTCTGTTGTGACCTGTCTGGGGGGCGCAGGAGGGACCGACAAGCTGCTGGCTTTCTCATTTCACTGAGAGCCTCTCAGGGTGGAGAAGTAGCTGTGCAGACGGCATTCCTTAAAACCATTGTCCGGCAAATGAACTGCTGCTTGGGGGCAAAAGGTCACAGTTGTGGCAAAAAAATAGATACTCTAAAAGTCTGGGAAGAAAAGCCAGGAATAGAATTTCTTTGGTAAATTAGGGCATTGAAAAAGGCCTACATATTTGGGGAAATTTAGAATGCCACATACACATCCTGGGAAGGATGCATGCTCAGAAAAGACCAGAAAAGACCGAAGTTTTCCGGTGTGAGAGCACAGCGCAGGCTGATGCAGAGCTGTAAAGACCCCGGCTGAGAGTTCCCCAGTGCACAGCCAATCTGCAAAGACAGGGGATGTTTTTGTCCCTCCGCCCCCCTCCACTTTCCTCCCCTCCACGTTCCTCCCCTCCCTTTCCTTTCCTTTTCTTTTCTTTTTTGGCCCCAGCTATTGAAGGTAGTATCTGTCAATACTAGTCAAAGGTACAGAGATGTCCGAGGCTACACTCAACAAAGAATACAGACTTTATTCAAATAGTTTAGAAAAGTAACTAAAGAAATCAACCCCTACAACACACAGCAAGCTAAAATAAAACAAAAAACTGATGAGGGCAAAGAATCTGATGTCCGGAGTTACCATATTATAATATTCCAAATATCCAGTTTTCAACAAAAATTAAGAAGTTTACAAAGAAATAAGAAAGTATGACCTATTCACAAATGAAATTAGTAGAAACTGTACACTTTAAAATGGTTAATTTTTTTTTTTTTTTTTTT
>NW_003852396.1:6724711-6732693 GCF_000181295.1 Otolemur garnettii | reverse complement strand
AGGTGTACGTGGCTGGCGCCTTAGCCGGTTGAGCTATAGGCGCCGAGCCTAAAATGGTTAATTTTGTTATGTGAATTTCACCTCAATTAAACCCTAAGTTCCTGGCAGGGGGAAAAGAAAAAGAAAAAAGACAAGTACCAGAGGATTTGATTTAAATGATATTTATTAGCAGTAAAATTAAAGTTCAATTACTTAGGAAAAGGGTCCATAGGATCTCTCTGCTACTATTTCTTTTTTACTGATCCATAATAATTACACATACTTTTGGGGTACATGTGATATTTTGATATGTGTACATAATGTTTAACAGTCAAATGAAGGTATTTAGGATATCCATTCTCCCAAAGATTTATGATTTCTTTGTGTCGGAAACATTTCAGATCTCTTCTTTCCATGTTGAAATATAGAATCAGTTGTAAAGTATGGTATCCTACTGTGGTGTCAAACACTAGAATTCAGCCCTTTGGTCTAGCTATATATTTGTACCTATTAAGCGATCTCTCTTCATTGAATTTATAGTTATCTCAAAATAAAAAGTATAATTAAAAATATCAGAGTCTGTTGAAAGGCTGAGAGATGGCTTAAATTTTGAGATAGAATCAGTAGATACTTAGGATTTAATATATTTATCTATTTTTTCTATTCATTTAAGAGATATGGAGCCCTTACCATGTATTAGGCACAGTCTTAATGCACTTTAAAAACATTTAACCCAGTAAATGACTTTTTTTTTTTTTTTTTTTTTTTTGGAGAATATGGGGGCCAGGCATGGTGGTTCATGCCTGTAATCCTAGCACTCTGAGAGTTGGGTCACCTGAGCTCACATGTTTGAGACCAGCCAGAGCAAGAGTGGGACCCCAGCTCTAAAAATAGCCAGGTGTTATGGCAGGTGCCTATAGTTGCAGCTACTCAGGAGGCTGAGACAAGAGAATCGCTTGAGCCTAAGAGTTTGAGGTTGCTATGAGCTATGACCCCATGGCACTCTACCAAGGGTGGCAAAGTAAGACTGTGTCTCAAGGAAAAAAAAAAGGTCTCACTATGTTGCCTAGGCTGGTCTGTAATTCTCTAATTCTCAGGCTCGAGTGATCCTCTTGTCTCAGCCTCCCAAGTGGCTGGGACAGTGCTCCTGAGCCTGGCAGTCAGTGATGATTTTTACCTTCTGGCTCCTGGAGTAGTGTCTTTGGGGCTCAGAACAGTGTGTGGCACTCAGTAAGTCCTAACCAGGTATTGTTTAATGACTAGATGGCAATTTTTCCAAGTTGCTCTCACTGCCTTCATTTTTAGGTTTCTGCTTCTACATCCTGATTTTTCATTGTCCAGATTTCTGATGTCTATTTATCTCTAGATTTTAAGGTATTTTGCATCTTTGGGTTCTCCTGAAAGCAGAGGCTGAGATTGGAAGTTGAGAGCAGGTACTTTAATTAGGAGGGGAATCCAGGGACCAGTAGTGAAGAAGCTAAGAGTGAATGAGCTAGGGGGAAAGGAGGAGCCGATATTATGATGGGCCCTTGAAGTTACAGCTCGGGTGGCACAAGTTTGCAAGACCCTCTGAGAAACATCCAGAATCCTTCTGGGACCATCCATCTAAAGGACTAGAGGTTGGAGAACTTATCTGCCTATTCCATGGCACACTGATTGAGCCTTCCTCTGTGCCTTAAACTCCCCTCCTGGGCTGTGCTTTTTGCAGGGCTGAGCAAGCTCCTTGGCCTTGAAAATGTAGAAAAGCAGAGACAAAATGAACATGCTAAAGATGGGATGTTGGCCTCTGGCCTAGACAAGGCCCATCCCAACTACACTGGAATTAGAGATGGGCTGGGGTGAAATGTGGAACAGCAAAAATATCTGCTATAACTGATGGATTTCATTTTTAGCTATTAAACAATTTTTAAGTGATGATCAAAGAAAATGCCATAAATTAAATGCACAAATAAGGATATTAGAAACTGAGGCTACAGATCCATAGAAACTGTAGGCCAGTGTTCATTTGCAGAAAAGAGGTCTTAGCCTCAATGGATCGTAGAGATATTTATGATAATAGACACGACATGTACAAACTGTCATCCTTAGGTCATAAAAACGTTGTACTGCTCGCTGGCCTTTCCACCCACTCCCACGTATGCAAGCTTTTCAGTTTATGGCTGACTTTTCTCAAGTGTCTGTGTTTACTGAACAGCAATTCAAACATTCCCATAAATGGTTTTTTGCTTCTCCAGAAAAATGTTTTTCTTTCATCATCGTCAGTGGTGGGTATTGTGACTGCCTAAAGCGGAAGGGAAGGGCAATGACTGGTTTATCCTGTTCCCATCAGCAGGCCTATGACCCACCTGGTGTTTGTAACACAGCATTTTCTAGAAATCCGTCATAGGACGTGGAGTTATTAACAGGAAATGAACACACATCTTTATTAAGGAGCACATTGATGCAGATGTAAAGCTGTGTTTAACTGGAAAATGTTAGCCCTATTTCATTCATTCTTAATTGCAGAGTACCATTCTCTGAATATAACAAGTGAAGTGTAATAATTTCACCAGTAGAAACGTTCCTGAGAATCTTTCTCGTATCACTTAGTAATCACCTAAATTTCAGAGGAGAGCATGATTGGAAATATGGAAGAAGAAATAAAAGTCCTTCACCTGGGGGCAAATGTCTTATGTACTACAGAGGCATAAGACATTTGTCCCCAGATGAAGTACATATAGAAATCATGGGGGCAATTTGGGACTGGAGGTAGCAGTGTCAAGAGTAAACTAATTTGGGGTAGGGCGCACTCAGAGAAGTTGACACTTTATCCTAGTGGGTGGGAAAGGGCTTCCAGGCATTCAGATCTCCCCTCGTCTTGGCTTCCTCTGCAGATTTTGTAACTGTGGACTGTAAAGACCAGAAGTGTCTGGAAATGGGATATATCTTATTTTTAGGAGTCAGAGTAATTCTGGTTTGTAGAGTGGAGCAGGCCCACTGGGGATGCTGTGAGAGCAGCATGGCAATCGACACGAACCAAATGAAGTTCAGAACATTTTATTGACTAAGTATTGATATAAGAAAACTTGGCCATTGGGACATGGAAACATCCTACTCTACAGGAAAAGAGATAATCAGTTGCCAATGTCTGTTTTCTCAAAGCAAGTTGGAAGATTGTGTTTCTTAATTTGAAATGTCAGTCCCAGCTTGACCCAGAAGATGGCTGAGGCCAGCAGGTCTGACTCTTGTCACCTCAGTTCACATTTGGCCCCTTCCTGTCCCTTTCCTGTTGCTTCTTTAAGCAAGGTTTACTGATTTCACCTGTGACTTGAGAGGTCTGTTTCCCTTGTTATCTCAGAGATGGGGTCCTATGTTGTTGTGCATGTGTATGTATTTAATAAAAACAACAGCAAACAGTATCTTCTTTTAGATTGAATTTTCTTACCCCAACACATGTTATTTCACTGCTTTTAATTCATACAATTTTTTTTTTCACTGAAATGCTAAATTGATCCAAAGGGAGGATACCGTTTTCTAGAAAGAAGTAACAATACTGCCCAGATGCTAAGATCTACTTTCCTCCAATTCATCTCTGACCTGTTAAAAATGTCATGTAGGATAGTTTTAGTCTTCCAGAGGCCATATCCCTGGATGCATTGCTTTCCAAAGCTGAAACTTAATAGCCTATCAATTTGGGGAATTTCCCGGGCAGTTGGGTTTATCTCATCTTGAGGACATGTCTCTTGGTAATGTATCTTGGTCATGAGAACCTAAAAGTCAGGATATTCCCATAAACTGTTTTGGTACACAGTCAGCAAAGATAGACGCTTAGCGCGTTCTTCATTTCATTTATAATTAAGCTATTGAACACATACAATATATTGTAAATTGTCTATACTGTGCTGGAACACTGAAATGTACTTCTGTATATTTCTCCATCCTGGTATAACAAATTTTTATTACACACACAATACAATAATTATGACAGCAATAGCAGTTAATATTTATTGAGTGCTTATTACTTTTCAGGTAGTATGTTGAATACTTTCCACACAGTATCTTGTATAATTACCAAACTCTTCCCACAAGTTGGATAATAATTATCCCTATCTTTAACCTAAGATTTGTTTTCTTTCTCAATTTTACTCAGCTGGTTGGGTGGTAGAAGTATTAACTCAGTTTTCACTATAAAGCCAAAGTTTTTACATCCTTAATGAGAAGGTAAATGCCATACCATGGTGATTAACTCAATTCAGATGGAAAAGCATTTATCAAGTGTCTGTCATGTGTTTTCTCTGGGTTATATGCCAGTGAACTAAAAAGAAATAAAGTGATTCTATTAGTTTACTAAGATTGCTGTAACAATGTACCACAGACTGGGTGACTTACACACTGGAAATTTATTTTCTCAGGTTCTAGAGGGTAAGAAGTCTGATCGAGGTGTTTAATCCAGCTGTGCATGGGATGGGACCTGAGGCTCCTTGAATGTCCAACGTATCAGATGAATGGGAAGAGGAGGAGATTGTTTCAGGTAGGGAGAGCAGAATACACAGTCCAAGAAGCGATGATTCCTTCATTTCTGGAATCAAGGATGAGGAGAGTTTTGAATAGTAGAATGGAAGTGAAAAGTCACTTCAGGTGAGATAACTGGGTCTTACTCAAGGCAAGTTTCTAAATATATCAAGGGAAGGCTGTTCACATGCCAGTCTCTGAGAGAGAGACAAGGTGTAGAGGCAGATTTCCCCTCCAGGTGTAGTCAACGCACAATGCCAAGGTTAATATTTTAAATCAACTGGTGAAATTTGTTGTTAGATCCCCAAGCCCTGGAATCAAGTTGTCATATTGGCAGCTAAAAAGAAACCTCTTTGTCTGTGTTTTCCCCTGAAACACTACTGAGTTTCTGCTATAATCTGTAGTAATATTAGGAACTGGTTCTGAGTAACTAATTTTGTATGGAATTGCCACATAAGGGGTTAGAAATCTACGTTTCATCAGTGTGGTAGGCTGGAGACAGTGCCTGATAACCCCATGTGCATTAACATTTTGGACCCTTTCAAATTGGGGCATGTGGGAGGGGAGCATTGGGAATGCGTCCTGATGAGGCTGCATACATGAAGAGATTGGCCAAGATGGTGGCTTGCCACTATGGTCCAGCTACAGGGGAGGCTGAGGTGGGAGGATCACTTAAGTTCAGGAGTTTGAGACCAGCCTGAGCAGCATAGTGAGACCCTGTCTCTCTAAAAAATAAAAAATAATAGAATATATAGAGAGAGTGAATGAGAGGGATGTGCTGGTCTGTACAGGCTGCTTCATTAAGGGGCTTCATGGCGGCACCCAGCTTGCTGCTTTCTTGGGCACCCTCTCCAGTTGGTCCCAAGCAAAGCTGAGTAGTAGTGCTCTGAGTAGCATCGCCCTTTATGCCAGAAGACTGGTGGGTGTTACAGGGAAAAACAAAAGAAAGTGGTGGAGCTGCTGGAAGAGGAGGAAAAGGAATATGTGGTGGGAGAAAGTTCTTAACTGTCATGTGGTAAAGGACTACTCTACTTTGTTACTGAGTTTCTACAGTCACAGAAAATGGCAGATGAGACATGTAAGTTAGAGGGAGGCAGGAGCAAAGCTGCTTCTGATTCTGAAGATAAGGGAGAGGAGAACAAAGCAAAGAAGAATGAAGAGTTGGAAGAGCCATGAGCCTTTGCTTGGGGTCTGGAGGGAGAGTGGGCTAATGGAGCAATGGACTCCAGGGTAGAGCTCATGTTTGAGATGAAATGGGGAAACTCTGATGGGGCTGACCTGGTCAGCCAATGTCCCCACCAATATCAAGCACCCAGTTTGTCTTATCCTTCTATGAGGAAAGATTGTTGTGGCTTCCTACCCCTTGGAAGGTGATGACAAAATGACAACAAGGATCCTTAACAACCATTCCTGAGTACCAGCTCCTGTCACATCTGATTGTGGGTTTCAAGTGTGAGGGGAAGGAATCCTTCTTGTCTGATACTGTGCAGGTGGCCTGAGGACATGTCCTCTGAACAGCCCTGGTGGTTTCTGTGCCCTGCAGATGCTCAGGTGCTTTGAAGCCACTCGAACTGTGTAGTTTGGACACCCAGCCCAGGGGAGAGGATGGAGGATGCGTGTTTCAAGGTGACTCATTCTGCACCTTGCTGAGAAAAGCAAAGAGCCTTCTGTGAAGGACAAAATTTGCAGAACTAGGTGTGTGGGAGAGCAAAAAGATGCTGAAGATCTTCAGAGAGCATCTCCATAACTTGTAGCCTTTTCCCAATAATGTTAACTCTGCATTTTTGCTGTGTAGTAAGTGTGTAGCTTTTGCTCTTATGGGTGTATTATTTGAGGTGGGAGTCAGATGGGTGGGAAAGAGGTGAGATGAGTCTGATCATTTGTGTTAAAATTTGGGGCCTGATTTGGGAAATGGTGAAACAGTGGAAAGACAAATAAGCATTTGCTTCTATACCCATAATAATTCACCTTAAAAATAAAGTCATTGGCACCATAAATGAGAAGTGTGAGAGACTGTTTAAAAGCCTGAAACCTATACGTCCAAGTTTTCCCTGCCTGAGCTTAATGCTGTTACACACAAAGGATTAGCCAGCTCCTAAGTTACCCAAGTTGCCATTTGGGGGATGAAAACTCCAGCAGATGATTCTGTCTTAGAGGTTCTAATTCCTGAAATTGAACAAGGAGACCCCTTTCTTTTCTGGGTGTGAAGTTACAAATATCAGCTTTTCCATTCAAACCACTGGCTAATGTGTCTCTCTGTCTCTTTTTAACTTTGAACTCTGAAACCACTGATGGCAGGATTCAGTCACTGACAGCACTGAATCTATTCAAGAGTGCAATGATTTCAAAATCTCTGGTTTCAGAAGAAGATTAAACTTTTATTCTGTGGAAGCAGTTCACTTGAGAACACAACAAACAAAAATAACATTTAAAAAAAGCCTCTAAGAATTAATTGTCTTGAATCATGAGATCTATCCATTTTTGATATCGTCTATAATTGCAACTGGAGCTACATCGTAAAATCTTTTTAGGGGTGTGTTAGAGATCTGGGAAAACTTCGTTTAAATGTAAACTTTGTCTTAATAGGTGTAAAACTATAGATTTATAAAAAATAGATTGAATATTTTTATATTAAGTAGATTTAAACATTATCTTTAAACATACACAATGTAAAGGGTTAGTCTTTATTCCAAAGAAACCTTGTATTTCTCTAATTTAGCAAAGCTGTCCGTTTTAGGTTACCTGCGCAGCAAATCCTGAGATTAGGGGAGTGCTGTTTGTTTGGCAGGTGGTTGGCCTGGCTGTGACGGTTCCAGGTCCATCATTACTTTCTCAATATTTCTTTCCAAGTTAAAAAGTGATAGCTACTCTTTGCTATTATAAAATTAATTATCCTTTGTATGACTTCTCAGTTCTTTTACCATTTTATGTAACCTTTTCTTATTTTTATTTTTGTATTATAGTTCTTCTGTTTAAATACCTAGAGTAGCCTCTGTTTTCCTGGCTGGTGTCTGACTAGTACAGTTATCAAGAGTTTGCCACATTAATTTCAGGCATCCTCTTTATTTCTGAATCAATTATTCAGATTTACTTAAAGTAAATCTGAAATATTACTTCAATTCAGGCTTTCTGAACTATAGGAAGCATCTGTAAAATATGAAAATGTTCTTAAGTAACATGAGTTCTGATAACATTATCAGAACTAACAAAATTAATAATTCTTATCATCTAGTATATTTTCTGAATTCAGATTTCCTCATTATTTTTTTTCTTTATAGGTAGCTTATTTAAATTAGGATCTAACAAGGCTCACATATTACAGTTGCTTTTTGTATTTCTCCTAGCTTTTTTAATCTAGAGAAATCTCGGGGTGGGGGGAGGGGGGTGGATGGGTGGAGGAAGGGTGATTGGTGGGGTCACCTCTATGGTTTATCCTACAAGGGTACAAGTGAATCTTTCTAAAAGCAGAGTATGAATGTCTTAACTCAATAACTAAGAAAATGACATGAAGG
>NW_003852396.1:6706525-6718994 GCF_000181295.1 Otolemur garnettii | reverse complement strand
ATGTTCTTAAATGATCTTCTTTGGATTTATAGCTTGCCGAACTTCTTTCTGGGCTCAGCTCCCCGTCTTTGACTTCATAGATTCTGATTCCAACCAGTTTTTCTTCCTTTGTTCAGGAGCCTCTGACCAGGGTTGCTACCAGTCGGCCATCTTCCCAGAATTCCCCCAGAAATCATGTTTTTTGTAACATATCTCAGATTCTGAGTTTGTTGTAGCATTTCCTAGTTTTATCATTTAATTTGTTCCCTGAGCGTTAGGGGCTTGTTTACATTAAAAGCTTTTCTGTTGGATGTTTGCTTTTTCAAGCATGCTCACACCTCATACCATATTATATTATTTCTATTTATGGTCAGTGGGATAAAGTGATAACTGCTAATGTTTCCTGTGGAAAGTTTCTTTATTGGTGTGGCTCACAAGTATTTCCTCCTGAGCACAAATAGAATTGAACCTCCCAAACTCCCCTGAAATTAGATTTAAGTATGTGAATAGATTTTGCCTACTAAATATGGCATGTACAGGTGAAAGCTTTTAAGAGCCAGTAGGCAAGTTATTTTCTGACCTCTTTATTTTTTGCCACAGAAACAAGGAATACTGTTCCAAGAGGGATCATTTTGGGCAATTCCAAATAGAAAGGTCCTTTTATCAAGAATGAGAAATAAAAATTATTTGTTTTAAGCTATGGGATTTTGGGGGTTATTTATTGTTACAGAGAAGCCATCCCTTTATAATTAGTATACTCACCTGCCAAGTCTTAATTGGCATTATCCCTTGTTGGTCATTGTTGGAATCAATTATGTCATTGGGTTTTGTAAAGTGGTGATTTTTTCCCTAATGACGGCATTCCTTCCATGTTTGTCAGCTAAATTTTTCCACAAAGAATTTAATACCATTTACCCATCTTCTTGTACTGAAAAAAGCTGATGTTTCTAAACATTTCTTATTTAATTTTTTCTAATTTGTTAAACGATTATATGTGTATTTTTTGTCTTTAACTCACAGGGAAAGATAATCTAATTTGGGACATCAATTATTTGGATCATAACTTAAATGATTCTAAACTTTGGACTTCAATTCTCTGAAAAGTTTAGAATGAAAGAGTTTATATTGAAATTGGATATTTTATTGTTGGCATTATAAAAATTTTGTTATTGTAGTATTTGGGTGTTGTCAGTTAATCACCCTGTGGAAATTCAGATAAATTCTTTGGCAAGAGAATTTGGAATGAAAAATAAAATAAGGACTGAGTTTTTAGTCATGAGAATAGTCTTATTATTAATATACTAATTTGTTTCAGAACATTAGCCAGGGCTGGAGGGATGTGGTGGTCTCTGAATGACCCTTGAGTAGTCCAGGAGGAATTAAAAGAATTAGGATAACAGCCTTCTAAAGATGGGGGGGAACTTCTAGTTCAGTCCCCCAATTTTCCATAGTTAGCAACTGGATTTCCCCATGGTAACCCTAGCATGCTAAGCGATGAACCATTGTTGTTCTACCTCAGTTAATTCCTAGCTCTGCAACTCAATGGAGATTAACACACGCTCAAAGAGTAGACTGGAATGTTCTCTCAATAGACACAGCAGATCCTAAAAGAAAAGAGAATTTGCTGAGCATTTCTGCATTTTTCTTCCAATCTTAACAGTCGTATTCAAGGTTTTTTTTTTTGTTTGTTTGTTTTGATGCAAGATAAATTAAGGGTAGAGACAGGTTAGGAAGATAATTTCCATTCAAAGAAATATCAGCATGCCCATTTTATTGAAGACTTAAGCAACGTCTTCTAAGCTATTATATTTTCAATCAATAATAAAATAGAAATTTTTACCTAACTCCTAACTCTATCCTTCTATTAATTCTGAGTTTTAGTTTGTTTATTGACCCTTGAAAGCCTGAAGAATGTTCTCTGTGAGCTATGATATAGTAGGTGTGCTGTTTCTCCTGCATACATTTCTTTATTTTTCTCATTTCTATCTTTCCTTTTTCTTTGTCAGAAAAAACTTATAATAAACATAAAAACATATTAAAGACTTAGGTGCTGAGAAAGATGAGGTGCTCCATTTTGCATGTATCAATTTAAGATGACTCTAAGGTATCTATCTGGAAGAGGTTGTACAGATTTGTGAGACATGAGAAAAGTGGAAGCTGAGATCAGCGATTTGGAAGCCATTCACGTGGAGAGCATAGTTAAAGCTGTGGGTACAGATGAGCCTGCCAGGAGTGAGCATATCAGTAGAAGCCTGAATACTTGGGAAAACAACATTTCAGTTTGGAAGAGGAGAAAGAACCCGAAATTGGTATTAACTCAGTGTCTTTAAATCACTATGACAGGTAGACTCCCCTCTAGAGTTGACAGCCTTAGACTTGGCCATTAAAATGTCACTTGCAGGCTCTGCCTGAAGCTCCTGGCAGTTTTCTATCTTTGATGTTTCCGGAAGGCTGTAACAGCATTTAATGAACAAACTTTAGGAATTCAGAGTCAACAATGACATTAATAATAAAGACTGAGGTTCTACCTGGAATTCAGGTGAGAGTTCTTAAAATTTTTTGCACACAGGTAGAACATAACATACTTATGAATCCTTTGACTTTCTTTGAAACAGACAATGGCCCATCTGAGCAGCACAGTGTATAGCCTTTATAAGATGCCAGCCCTAGACAGTACTAGAAAAGGAAAACCTAGAAATGGGCCAGGCTGCATGATGAATGAATGTGGAGAAGTTACTGGAGCCTTGCTAGTGAGGAAGAAGCAAATACAGAACCTTACTCAGGGTCTTTATACTTCTTATCCCTGGCTGGAATGTCTTCCCCTTGGTTGTCACTGTGAGTGGTTCTAAGCAGTGCCCCGGTAGGCAGACTCTGTCAGTGCCCTCCTCCTCTCTCCTCGCTGCCACCAGTTTCTTCTAGATTAGTGGTTCTCAACCTTTCTAATGCCACAACCCTTTAATACAGTTCCTCATGTTGTGATGACCCCCAACCATAAAATTATTTTCAGTGCTACTTCATAACTGTAATTTCGCATGAAGTAGCAACGAAAATAATCTTATGGTTGGGGGTCACCACAATATGAGGAACTGTATTAAAGAGTTGCACATTAGGAAGGTTGAGAACCACTGTTTTACATGATCCTTTATTTTTTCAAGATGCTGAAACATTCTCACACTGTAGAAGCAGAGTAAGTAGAAAATTCTGGTGAATTACTTCTTTGGGCATAAATTTTACAACCAATGATAGACAGGAGTTGGAGGATAAATATCTATGTGCCTCACTCCTGAGTGGGATATTTCTGAGAGGAATATCTACAGAGTACCCAGTACACCCAGCAAGATGGAGCCCCAGGTGCCCACAGAGGACACATGTTTGTGATTGGACTCTGTGCTAGCTTTGTCCTCTGCCTCATTTCATTCTCCAGTCTCCTTCTGGTACTTCCTGGAAGCACCTGCCAAATCAATTTGCATTCACTTTGTCTCAGTATCTGCTTCTGGGGAAACTGAAAATAGCTTTGTTAAATAGGAGCAATAAAATATATCCTTAGAAGAAAGACTGGAACTTACAGGTCAAACTTGATAGATTTGAAAGGAAAAATGGAAACTTGAAGCCTAAGACACTCCTTGATGTGTGACAAAAAGTCTGGCCCAAATTGTCGTAGTAGATGGTGGAAGAAGGGAATGAAAGACTCAGGGAAGTGAGGATGCCAGAATGGAAATACTAGAAAATATATCAGATGATTGTATTTCACAGGAAGGTCCAGAGGATACAGTATTCACTAAGGTTTTAAGGAATGGTCTGATGAGAAAGGCACCAGCATTATAAAGAAGTGAAGTGGTAGCTTTCCTCTGCAGGCCAGGGATGACATGGGAGAAGCTGTTATGATCTAATCTCACTGATCTCATTAGGGATGGTTTAGGAACCTCAAGTTTTAAAGTCTCTATTTCCTTTATATTTCTACTTGGATTTCAGGCAATTCTCTCTTGAGCTCCTCTCTCACTCTTTTTGTAAATGATATTTTGCCAAATGCAAGCCGTAACCATCACTACACCCTATAGTGATTCAAGTAGAGCTTATTAGCCATGTCCTGTGACCTTTGAGTTATCGTGGGCAGCCACCCATCAAATGTTTTGTTATCACGTGACATGGATTTCCAGGCATCCAGACTGTTTTCTTACCCTGACAGATGCAGCGACTATTGTCAAAGTTGGGTACTGCTGTAACAAAAAGGTTAAAAAAAGTTGGGGGAGGGGGACATCAGACCACAGATAGTGTTATGGAAAAGCAAAGTTTAAAATCTCAGTGGTTTAACGGATGCCTGTTTATTTCTCATTCATGTCTCACTTTTTGGATGGGGATTCTTCCATGTATGTTATGGATTGAAGTGCTTTCCCACTGGTGGCTTCATCATGTTTTATGAACTATCTATCAATGGGGTCCCTGTATCCAGCCAGGAAATGAGGAAGGAGGGGCTTGTAGGGGAATCACTGAGAAGTTTTGATGTCAGACTTGAAAATAATTTAAATTTATTTTATCCCTATTTCACTGGCCAGTGCTCAGTTGTTTAGCCCCATACCCCTCCTTGTAGGTTTAAGGGAAGTGGAAAATGCAGACTAGAACTGAGCCCAAGAAGAGCTGAAAAATGGGTGTGGATCAGCACCAGCATCCCCTGATTCCCTGCATGGGGGTTGTTCATATTTTTTACTGATTATTTTGCTGATCCTCTTATTAGAAGGAAGCCAACTTTTTTTAACCTTTTTGTTACAGCAGTACCCAACTTTGACAATAGTCGCTGCATCTGTCAGGGTAAGAAAACAGTCTGGATGCCTGGAAATCCATGTCACATGATAACAACATGGTAGGCACCCTGAAGGAACTCAATTAATTACTGAATAAATGCCTTACGGAGTGAATAAGTGAGTGAATGGATGGGTGAGCCAGTGAATGAATAAACCAATCCATGTTAGTACAGTAGGAAAAATCATATCCAAGCAGGAAGTAGCAAACACTGAGGCCCATGGGAAAATTCAAGGCCAGTGTTGACAAGTTTAGCTAGGTACAAGCCATCTGTTCCAGAGCAAGTGCTTCTTTGGTAAAGTGGAGCAGAGGAGATAGTTTGAAGAACCTATTAAATGTATCCTTTTTTGAGCACAAACTTTCAGAAAATATGGTGAGATTATGCATTCAATATTATAGCACATTTAAAAAGTGTCTTTTTATTGAAATGGGATATTAGGAAAATTTTTAGCCTTAAAAGTTATAGACTGCTTTGTCTATATTATTTAGAAAATTTTTACTTTAAAAGCTAGAAATAAACATACTGTTTATAAGATTACTCCTGTGATTTTTTTCAGATTTAAAATACAGATGTTCTGAAGCTATGTGCTATTGAAAAATATTTTCTTGAATTGATTTATAAGCATTTCTTATTCCTTCTATGAACGAACAGATTTAATCTAAAATTCATTATACCATACTTAAGGGTTGGGTTTGGGAGAGATCGAATTTGCTCTAAATTGGTATTTTGTAACAAGAGTTAGTGTCTGATTGGTAAAGAAATGGAGGAATGGAAGGAGGCAGGCTCTGGAGTTGGAAAAACAGGGGTACTTGGCTATGTTATGTATCTTATCTTGGCATTTCTAAAAAACAAAAAAGGGGGGTGGAAGCAAGATGACTGACTGGAGGCAGCTTTCCACAGAGGCTCCTGTCCAGAAGGAGAGTTAAAGGACAGAAGTTTAGCAAGTAAGCTGATGGTTTGGAGCTGAGCCAAGAGAGAAGGTGGAGGAATGAATATCAACCCTACTGAGGTGAGCTGTGACCCCAAGGATACAAATAAAAGGTACAAAATCCATAGCCAAGCAGACAGGAGTTCTCTCCCCCATGAGAAGGGCTCGTAGTATACTTTCTATAAACAAGCAATCAGAGTTTAAATGTCCTCCCATTTCATTCCATGGGAGAGACCCTCTAAAAACCAGACCTCCTTGCCCTACTAGGGTGTCATGGCACTCTCCCACCAGGCATAAAACTGTATATATTCTCTATCTACAGTTCTGAACTCCTAGCACTCCCCTCCACTCTCACCCTGAAGTCTGGAAGCCTGTCCGCCATGGACTCCAGATTCTTGGACATTTTCTTGAGGGGTGTGGACAGGGCAAGGGCTGTTGCTGGTGTGTGCTGATTCTGCAGCACAGGAGTAAAGAGAAGATGGTCAACTGAGAAGGAACCATACAGGAGCTGCGGTGCCCCAAAGCGCAGAACAACAGCCACAGCAGAGGGAACAATAGGGCTCATGCCCTATCCCTATCCCCTCTGGGGCTATTCCAGACAGACACTCCCTGTCTCTCTGGGCAACCAGAGGAAGCTGGGCATCTTCTGCAGTGGCAGCCACTGGAGGAATGCAAGCCCCATGAGTTAAGGGTATGCCTGAGGTGGTACCAGCCTGGGAGGAGCACAGGGACTAGAATATGTGCACACAGAGATGGCAGACTCCCAGGGTGGGGCTGATCCAGAGGACTGCTTTACTGAGCCTAAGCGTACCCGGCCCTCAGGGGATCATAACTGAGACAAAGGATGGCAGGCAGAGGCTGGAACTGACAGATGAGTGTGAGCTCTAACTGTGCCTGCACAGATGGGGCTGAGTTGCACTTTCTGTGACCTCAAACAGGGGAATCTGCAGGGGAATATAGCAGAGATAGAAACAAAATTCTGCAACGTTGTTCTTTTCTACCAGCAATATCAATCAGGGGAGGGGCTGGAACTGAGTGAATTGCCCCAGCCTCCATTAAGCACCCGAGGTTTTCAGGCCTCACCTCCACCTGCCAGATCGTGGCAGAGAGTGGTGGCCTGGCTGAGGAAACATAGATCTCCCTCTGACTCAGGCAGGCACAACCCCCTGGAGCATCTGCTTACTGGAGGGAACTGGGTCACAGCCCTGTGGGGTTACCAGTGACTGGGTGTGACAGAGGTGCAAGGTAGGGAAGGAGGCATCAAACTTTCCAGACTTATTCATTTGCTAATTGGGTCCCTCTGACCTCATGGAGCACCAGAGTGAGTCATACTCCAGCTGTCAGCAGACCCCTGCTATCTAGTTGCTGGAGACCTTTTGAACTCTCCCACCTGAGATTGGTGCTCACTGGGACAATTGATTTGGACCTCTTGAATGGGGCCAATCACCCGAGGACTATCTAAAGTGGTTCACTGGGTGTGTGGTTGTGGGAAGGTTTGATTTTCCTTTTCCAGTTGTTGCCTGTCGGGGGCAAGGTGACTTAATTTCTGGTATTTCTTCACAGCTGAGACTTCAACCCAGAGTAACTAATTCACTAGGGTAGGATAGAGACCAGCTGAAAACAATACAGAGCCACTTAGCCCCACCACACCAAGCAGACCCACAGTTTCTTGGGCCATAGTACCACATGGGTCCTTGGCAAAACTCTAGGGGAAAGTCCCATTTGGGCAAAGGGCTAGTTAATCACTAATCCTGGAGTCCCCACCCAACTTCTCCTTATCTGCTCATCAAGCCAAATGGTATAAAATAATCATGGGATGGAATCAGTGGAAAAAACTCCAGTAACATGAATAACCAGAGTAGATCAATGCTCTCCCCAAAGAAGGATATGGCAGGCACAACTGAAGATCCCATTCATAAACAGATGGTTAAGATGTCAGAAATCAAATTCAGAATTTGGATCGCAAATAAGATTAATATAATAGAGGCAAAGTTGGAATTAGAAATTCAAGGAGCATTTCAAAAGTTGTCTCAAGAATTCAATGAATTCAAAGAGAAAATCATCAAAGATTTTGACACATTGAGACAAGAATTTGCAGCCCTCAAAGATCTGAGAAATACAGTAGAATCCCTGAGTAACAGAATGGAGCAAGCAGAAGAAATGATTTCTGACACTGAAGACAAAGCTTTTGAATGCTCTCAAACTCTCAAAGAGGAAGAGAAATGGAGAGAAAAAATAGATCTTTCTCTCAGTGAGCTCTTGGATAAGTCAAAGAAAACTAATATTTGCCTTATAGGAATCCCTGAAGGCGACAAAGTTGCTTTGCAAAGCACAGAGGCTCTTCTTCATGAGATTATGAAAGATAACTTTCCAGACATGCCAAAAGATTCTGAAATTCAGATAGCAGACAGTTTCAGAATCCCAGTAAGACTTAACCCAAATAAGACACCCCCCAGGCACATCATAATTAACTTCACTAAAGTTCATATGAAGGAGAAAATTCTGAAAGCAGCCAGATGTAAGAAAACCATAACCTACAAGGGGAATAATATTAGAATGACTGCAGATCTCTGTGCTGAAAACTTTCAAGCTAGAAGAAGGTGGTCATCAACTTTCAATCTCCTAAAACGAAACAACTTTCAACCCAGGATCCTGTATCCAGCTAAACTGAGTTTCATTTACGATGGAGAAATTAAATACTTTAATGACATTCACACATTGAAGAAATTTGCCATAACTAAACCAGCTCTCCAGGATATTCTCAGACCTATCCTCCACAATGACCAGCACAATCCTCCACCACAAAAGTAAACTCACTCAGAAACTTTTGATCAAATTCGAACTTCCACAGTGGTGAAAGGATTAAAAATGTCCACTGGACTTTCGAAAAACTCCATACCCAAAGTTTTACCAGGCTTATAAATATTCTCAATTAATGTTGAATGGCTTAAATCATCCTCTAAAGAGGCACAGGCTGGCTGACTGGGTTCAAAAACTCAGGCCAGATATCTGTTGCATATAAGAATTGCATCTTACCTTAAAAGATATAGACTCAGGGTGAAAGGATGGTCATCTATATTCTAGGCAAATGGAAAGCAGAAAAAAAGCAAGTGTCGCAATTTTTTGAGGTACAGAATGCACCTCCGTTTATAACGGAGACTCTAATAGGCATGATTTCCTCCAGCTCCATAACAGTGAGAGATTTTAACACTCCTTTGGCAGTGTTGGATAGATCCTCCAATAAGAAGCTAAGCAAATAAATTTTAGATTTAAACTTAACCATTCAACATTTGGATTTAACAGACATCTACAGAACATTTCATCCTAACAAAACTGAATACACATTCTTCTCATCAGCCCACAGAACATACTCTAAAATTGATCACATCTTAGGTCACAAGTCTAACCTCAGCAATTTTAAAGAAATAGAAACTATTCCTTGCATCCTCTCTGACCATTATGGAATAAAAGTTGAACTCAGTAACAACAGGAATCTGCATACTCATACAAAAACATGGAAGCTAATTAACCTTATGCTGAATGATAGCTGCACGGAGATAGAAGGGTGCAGCCCCTCCTAATGATTATCACTGGCTTTTATTAAAATCTCAGGTATGAGAAAATTTAGCACAGCAGAAAGCATCAAAGAGAGAGTCAAGGTTGAAAAACAAGGGGCCTATCTTTAACTGTGTGATTGAGCTCCTGACACATCTCGTTTACTGTACATCTGTCTTATCATTGCTAATGTGTGACTTAGGGCTGGGACAGTGTGTTGTGTATAGCAAGTATTGTTTTTAGTGCTCAGGGCCAGCAGTGATGCTTGGCTTTTCCCCAGATTACTCTGTCCCTACCACATTTAGCCCTGTGCTCTATCCTAAATCTCTCCCATTCTTGTTTGTTAGAATAGAGCAAAATATCAAAAGAAAATATAGGAGAAGGGTTTTAATCAGGTTGTTTTTAAAACCAACCCACATTCATATAACATATGACCACATCTCTCTGGTCATGTTGGAAAGTTCCTGAGACACTGATTAGCTTCTATTCTAAAGGAATTTACCTGTTACTTATCCTCACAAATAATGATAGTTTGGGGTACAGGGATTATGGATAAGCTTACATATGTATGTGTATATATATATATATATATATATAAATAACATAACATTTGTTATGCTATGCTTAGCAAATTTTCTTCCATGGTCACATATTTTTGTAATATCAATTTATTCATGTAATAATTTTATAAATAGTGCTTCTCCATTGCAATAAGCAGAAGTTTAATTTTAGGTAAAGAGAAGGGAAGAGGATGGAAGCGTGGCAGGGATAGAGAAGACAGGAAGTAAAAGAAATGTGTTCCCTGTTCTTTATTTTTAAATAGTGCCTCATGCCATGTTTTAGTGGTAGATATGGCTAGAAAAGAAAATAGAAGAAAGATAGATAAATCTGTGGACTTGGAGATCTATTTAAATATATTTTTAATATATGTGATGATCCATTGTATTATCTATGTTATATAAATTATTAGTTCAGTAAAAATGTAAAAAACCTTTAATTTTTGCTGTACATTTCTACCAAATACAAACCAAAATACTCTCTTGTTATATTTCAATTACTATTTTGTTGGGTTGCTGAGGATATATCCCTTGAATTCAATATGTTTTGAGAATCCTGGAATTTTTCAAAGTTTAGAATGTGAGATATTTGCTTCCTAGAACTTTTTGTTCTCATGCACAACTGTGGTCAGTGAAGTGGAAGCCAATAACTCAGAAGTTAGTCTTTTTTCCCCCATATATATGTGTTTATTAGGTTTCCACTTTTTGCCTTCACAAAATTAAAAAAGGCTTACAATTTAATAACAATAACAATGTTTAAGATAAGGACTAGAAACAAAAACTTCATAAAAAATGAACGAAGATAAATACATTCAGAAAAGAAATCAGAGTATTGCTACATCAAAATATTAAGCAATAATAATAATAATAATGCAAAAAAAGTAACATTCACATTGTCAAATAAGAGTATGTCTATTATAAAATGCTTTGACTCTGAGGTTCAGTATGGAGTCATCTGTTAACTTCTTATTTTTTTCCAAAGTCTCAAAAAATAGACAACTAATATTTATAAATAAAAGTAAAAGATAATTTCAAAAAACAGATCATGCCAAATCTTATAGATAATAGAAAAAGAAGAAACACTTCAAAATCATTCTACTTAATCTGGATACACCTGATATTAAAATTAGAGGAAATATATTATTATTAAGGGGAAATGACAAACATATTTCACTTATAAATGAGGATGCAATATCATAAACAACATATTAACAAGTTGAATTAAAAATTAATGTTTAAGCAATGTACTTTGATCAAAATTAAATCCAATATATATAAGAATTAGTCACTATTTTCTTTTCTTTTTTTCTCTTCTTTTCTTTTCCCTCACCCCCTCCCTCCTTCTCTGTCTGCTCTCCCCATGCCCCACTGTGTCATTAATTGTTATTAATTGTGCTCATATCAAAGTTGAATACATAGGATTCATACTTCTCCATTCCTGTGATGCTTCACTAAGAATAATATGTTCCACCTCCATCCAGGTTAGTCTAAATGCTGCAAAATCTCCATTTTTTTCTTTACATTTTTAGAGCATACCATGCTCATGGCTGGAAAGAATCAGCATTGTTAAAATGTTTGTACTTCCCAGAGCAATTTACTGATTCAACGCTACCCCTATTAAAATACCAACATCCTACTTTCAAGACTTGGAAAAAAAGATTCTGCATTTTGTATGGAACCAGAAAAAACCCTGTATAGCTAAGGCAGTTCTTAGTAACAAAAACAAAGCTGGAGGTATCACCATACCAGATTTTAGGCTGTATTACAAGGCCATACTGGTTGGAATTTAGTTCTCAGAATTGCCTGAGAGAGAGGGAGTGGTCACAGGGCAACACGACACACCATATTATTCCGTGTGCTTAACTTACATTATTTTGTCATGAATGTACTTGGAATAAGCATGCTTTCCCCTGTGTATGAGCAGTTCATGATCTATCATTTTTCTTTTCCTGTCTTCACTAGGATAAGAGTACAGATGCATTCACAATTACCCCAGCTGGAGGAATTTTGTAAGTTTTTGAATTAGATTAAAAACATGTGAAACTTACTAAATGTAAAATATAAATGTCTTAACACAATAACTAAGAAATGCCATGAAGGCTATGTTAACTAGTTTGATGAAAATATTTCATATTTTATATACACCCCATGACATTATACCCCATGACTTTATTAATGTACACAGCTATGATTTAATAAAAAAAAAGAAAGTAAAAAAAATGGTATATTATTATTTTATTTCAAAAACTTTGGGGGGTAAAAGTGTTTTTTGTTATGCGGATAAATTGTATCATGCTAAAGTCATGGCTTTCAGTATACCCATTGCTTGAATAGTATATGTTGTACCTGATGTGCAGATTTTTATCTCTCACCCTTATTACTGTCGCCCCTTCCTAGTTTCCAATGTCCATTACTGCTTTTTAAGACCATATACATCCTTTGTTCAGCTTCCATTTAAGGTGAGAACATGTGATATCTGTTTCTCCGTCCCTGAGACACTTCACTCAGGATAATGTTCTCCAGTCCCATCCAAATTGCTGCAAAAGCTATTATTTCATTCATTTTTATGGGATGAGTCACTCCACGATGTGACTGTGTGTGTGTGTGTTTCTTTCTTTCTTTTTTTTTTTTTTTGAGACAGAGCCTCAAGCT
>NW_003852396.1:6699424-6706119 GCF_000181295.1 Otolemur garnettii | reverse complement strand
TGAGCTATAGGCGCCGAGCCCGGTTGCAGCCATCATTGTTGTTTGGCGGCCTGGGCTGGGGATTCGAACCCGCCATCTTAGGTGTATGTGGCTGGCGCCTTAGCTGCTTGAGCCACAGGCACTGAGCTGTGTGTGTGTGTGTTTCTTTATCCATTCATCAGTTGATGAACACTTAGGTTAATTCCAGATCTTTGCTATCATGAATTGTGCTGCAGTAAACATCTGGGTGCAGGTGTCTTTTTTATAAATTGACTTCTTGTCCTTTGCTTAGATATGCGGTAGTGAGATTATGGATCAGATGATAGATCTACTTGTAGTTCTTTGAGGAATCTCCATACAATCTTCATGGCAATTGTAAAAATTTACATTTCCACCAAAAGTGTATAAGCACTCCCTTTTCATGGATCTGTACCAACATCTATTATTTTTGACTTTTTAATAATACTCATTCTGACAGAGGTGAAGTGTTATCTAGAACTGAATACCATTTACAGTAGCTACAACAAAAATAAAATACCTAAGACTATAATTAATCAAGGAGATGAACGATCTCTACAAGGAGAACTACAGAATACTGATGAAAGAAATCATAGATGGCACAAACAAATGGAAAAATAATCTACGCTCATGGGTTGGAAAAATCACATTGTTAAAATGTCCATACTGCCCAAAGTGATTTACAGATTTAATGTAATTCCTATCAAATTCCTATAATTTCATTTTTTTCAAAATCTAGAAAAAAACAATGCTGACCTCCATACTGGAACTAAAAAAGAGCTGAATAGCCAAAGCAATGCTAAGCAAAAAGAACAATTCTGGAGACATCACATTACCTGACTTTAAATTATACTAAAAGCCTATAGTAATCAAAACAGCATGGTACTGGTATAAAGGAAGATGTATTTGACCAATGGAACATATTAGAGAACCCAGAAATAAAACTATAGCCATGCCCAACTGATTTTTGACAAAGCAGACAAATACATACACTGGAGAAAGGACATCTTACTCAAAAAATAGTATTGGGAAAACTTGATAGCTACATGAAGAAGAATGAGACAGGATCTCACTATATACAAAAATTAACTCAAGATGGAGTACAGACTCAACCACAAGCCATGAAACTATAAAAAATTTTGTAGGAAAATGCAGGAAAAACTCTTCTAGACATTGGCCTGAGCAAAGAATTTATGACTAAGACCCCTAAAGCACATACAGCAACAGCAAAAATAAATCAAATGGACTTAATTAAACTAAAAAGTTTCTGCACAGAAAAGGAAATAACAGAGTAAATATACAACCTATACAATGGTGAAAATATTCACAAACTGTCCATCTGACAAAGAATTTATGAGAACTCAATAGAATCAGTAAGAAAAGAACGAATAGCCCCATCAGAAAGTGGATATCTTTTGAGAATTTCTATGCAAGACCCACTTTTCATTTCTATTTTCCTCTCTCTGATACATTTTCAGATGCATTGGATTTTCTGGATTCTAGAATTTAATTGTGAGCACTTAATTGTTCGACATGAGCTTGTAGACCTTCAACATAGTCTCAAGGATGGTAGACTCCTGCAGTACGACCTTGCTGTCATTGCTTCCAGACTTTCGGCTTTGTATTCCTCCCTGAATGCTCTGAGATATTGACAGTCCTTTTTCCTAACTCAGGATCATGTTACCTAATCTACTATCATTATAATGCTTATTTCATAGGTCTCTATTTTCTGTTCGTCTCATCTTAATATAATTTTAGTTTTCCATATAAACAGGAAGGAATTGTTTGGAAATTTATGTTTTACACTTCAAATATGGCTTGGTGATCTTTCCATGCTGCTGACTCTGGCTAGATTTTTTTCTTTCTTTTTCTCTCTTTTTTGAATTGCTGTAGAGTACCATCACAGTATGATATCCCAGTATTTTATTATTCTTCTATTTATGGATAAATAACAGATTTCTATTTTTTGTTATAATAAATAATGCTGTGATAAAAGTCCTTATAAATTTTTGTTTATCTGTTAAAAAGTACAAAACTCTGCAATGGGTGCATAAATTTGAATTATTTTTGAATTCTAATACTCAATTACTTTTAACCAATACTGCCAAATTGTCTGCTAATGTGGCTGTAATAGTTTATACTCCATCAATCATATTTAGGAGTGCCTGTTTTCTCACATCTTTACTGAAGTTGGTTATAATCATTCTCTTTCACCAGTGAGATGATGGAAAAATACCTTCTTTAAAAATTTCATGTTTTAATTATTACTGAAGGTGACCCTATTTTCATCTGTTTTTTGACTATTTGTGCTTTGTTTTTTGGTGATATTTTCTATAATGTTTCCTTGTTCGTTTTTATATTTTAAAATTTATGTATAATTTTTTTTATGTTTTATGGAATTAATTTGTTCTTTTAACATTTTTAGACTTTCTATTTTTCTTGTGACATGTAATATATATATATATATATATAGCCTCAGAAAAATTTGGAACAAATTACTATACAAGCAAACAGCCATGTATCCACTGAAGGTAAAACGATGTTTTTAAGAAGATAAAAATATTCTTCCTGCTGCAGTGGAAGGGTTAATCCAGATCAGCTTGTCTGGTGACCCCGGGCTCAGAGGGCTGGGATGATAGACTGGAAATGAGGTCATTCTCTTTCTAGTGGCTGAAAATGAAGCCAAGAAGCCGAGACGGACAAATATGGGCAGAGGAAGGGAGATTGAGAGCAGGAATGACATTTAAATCTATTTTTCAAGTTTTATTATGAGGCCTTTTAATAGTCGTGTACTTGGTTAAGCTGGCCGAAGATGGGTTTCTGGGACTTGGACAGAAACCATCTAACGAACACGGAATTCCTGCCCAGTTTTGAGATAGAGTATTTTATTTCCTTCCAATAAAGAGTTTGGATGTGTATGTCTAGAAAAAGCACTAATGGATCACTAATTAAGAAGCTAAATACAGACAAATTTACTAAAAAGATGGCACTACTTCCATCCTTTTGTTTCTATATTCAAAAGTTCAGTGAGGCTGCAGCAAGGTTAGGAGAGAGAATAACAGGGTGAATACGAGTTTGTTAAAGGATGCGAAAAACGCCGTATAAAACTTATAGTTGGATTTTAAATTTCACTTACTGTGTTTTCTGTTTTAGAAGTGCTAATTTGGCTTTAAAGTTTTTTCACATTACTTTGTAATTTCTAGTTCCTTTCAAATATCTTCAAGATCAAAAAAATTTCTCTAATCTCTGGCTTTCTTCTCAGAGCGTCTCATTTCCCCGCATGCTGGTGATTTTGCAAGCCTTGTTCTCAAAGTCCAAAGGTTAAGCTTTTTTGTAATACTTTATTACCCTACTTCCAATTTATTCTTTCTCTGAGGGCTCGGACATAGGGAAGGGGTGGTGGTGTTTGTCAGACTTCCTACTTAGGCAGGTGCTGGCTTTTCCTTCAGTTGCCCTCATTCCAAGAAGCCCCTTAAAACCCAGTTCCGTTCAAGCTGGATCTTCATATGGATGAATGCCCTCAGGACAAAAGCAGTTTTGCAAGCTGTGCTTACCTTATTGGTCTCCCACATTTTCCTAGATTTCAGTCTGGCAATTTTCATGCAAATTATTATTCATGTACATATGTCACACATTATGCACATAATGCAGATTTTTTAGCTGTCCTCAGCAGGAGAACTGGTCTTAATTACCCGGTCCAACATACTAGAACTGAAAGCCCTGCCGTCCGGAAAGCAGGCGGAACAGGGGTTGCTAGAGCCTGAGGTGGGGATGAAGATTGACCGCAAATGGCTAAGAGGACATTGTTTAGGGTGATGCAAGTGTTCTAAAGCTATATTATGATGATGGTTGTACTACTGTATAAATTTAGTTTGAGGACATGTGAATTAGACCACACTAAAGCTGTTTAAAGAAGAAACTCAGAAGTAGTAGTTAAAGAATGAGAAATCTCAGCGAGTTTGAGGGGAACGTGAAAGTAGAGAGAGATTACATTCTCATTTCCTGCTTGGTGTCAGCATGAAGACGCGTCACAGGGAGCCCCCGGGCCTACAAAGAGCGACCATAGCAGAGGAGAAGTGACAATTTGGCATGACGGGGCAGAAAGAGTGCTCCAGAATGCTTCTCTCACTTGAATTCTGCCTTAGCTGGGTGCCATGGAGGGAGCTCTCGAATGTCACTTGTACTTTCTATGGAGGACTTGGGATGTAGCTGAGCAGGAACCAGTGGTGTCACTGTGGTGAGGACTGTGTTGACCATGTAGGGGAGAGTGCGGCGTGGCCATCTCGGGCAGAGGGCCCCCAGGATCTGAAGCACCTGTAGGGGCTGAGATGAGGAAGTTTGGGTGAAGGGCAACAACGCCTGACATACTGTGAGAACAGACCATGAGCTACATGAGTCAAGTTTTAGAAGCAGATAATAAGGACAGAAGCTGCAATGTGGCGAGACCGACTTGCCGTGGAATATCCTCCACCTCCTTTCCATCTGCGCTGAACCAGGGCTGGATGGGCGCCCTGCCCTCCGGTTCCCTGGGTGCACATGAGCTTTACCTTGTTCTCAGAAACTGTCTTGCAAAAGATGAAGACAGTTCTTTTGAGAGAGGGATGTCGTTCCTAACAGATAGTTTGATTTGGCTGATTATTTTCCCATACAGGACTCTTAAAAAAGACCATTTTGAACCAGAAGAGAATGATTCACCTCTAATTGGCATTTTAAGGCTCTTCCCCCGCCACACCTCCAGCCATATGCCAGATGGGTGTTTGGCGAAAGCTTAGTGCATTTGTGGCGGAATGAAGACTCTTGGCTTTGTTATACATTTGAGCAACGTGTGTACATTTTGACACATCCTCCCATGCTGCCACTGCAATCAGTTTTCGCTTGTTAATAACCACGCTTAGTTTTTCCATGTGTGTGGGGATTGCCAAATAATACGTGTGTGACTATGAATAAGCAAAAGATGTCTCATTTCTCTTAGAAGAGAAAGCCTCCCGGCTCTGTGTCCTGATTTGCGGCCTGCTTGTCTTGTCAATACCGGTGTATTTCATTTCTGCTTACAGGAAAACATCTGACAAGACCTGCTGAGATGGAGCAGACTTTCACTAACGTGGTGCTGCTTCTATTTCCCTGGTTTCAACCAAGGGCCATGCTGGTTTCTGAACTTGAAGGCCGCCTGCTGCTGTGGCTGCCACTCCTGATCCTCCTCCTTCTTTCCGCCCAGTCCAAATGCCCCCTTTTCCACCAGACGCAGCTTCCACTCCCGTTCCCATGAGTTCTTTTCTAAGCACTTTAACTCACATGCGTTTCCTACTCCTGCGGACTCACAAAGCATTGAAACACAGACTGCTCATTTGGTTCGCTCACACTCTGCCTAGGACAGTAATTTAACCGTACTTCAGGTCTTCATCTCCAATCCCTGCTGAGCCCCGTGAGGTTAGGGCCCTCAGCCTGTGTCCTCTGTGCATGTCCACCGGGTATGTCCCTCTGCTTGGTGCCAGCCAAATCCAAGTTTCTCCAGATCTCTTTCACTTACTCGCTTTATGACCCTGAGCACACATCTTAGTTTCTCACAGGTGTTCAGAAGACAAGTGAGATTAGGCATGTAAAGAATTTAGCTTGTGTATGTTTAAAAGATGGCACACAAATATTCAATGAACAGCCATTAGTACAGAAAGATCAGGGTAACTGGGGTATCTGCCACCACAGACATTTATCATTTCTTTGTTGGGAACGTTCTAATTCCACTTCTCTTGTTACTTTAAAGTATACCTCACTTAGTGTTGACTGTAGTCATTCGCTCACTCTAACTGTACCTTCGCACCCATTAACCACCTTCACTGTATCCCCCTCATGCCCCAGCTACCCTTCTCAGCCTCTGACAACCATTTTTCTTTTTTCTTTTTTTAAACTTCTTTTTTTATTTTTAAATTTTTTTAGAGACAGAGTCTTATTCTGTCACCCTCGATAGAGTACTGTGGTGTCACAGATTACAGCAACCTCCAACTCCTGGGCTTATGCAATTCTCTTGCCTCAGCCTCCCGAGTAGCTGGGACTACTGGCGCCCCCCACAATGCCTGGCTATTCTTTTGTTGCAGTTTGGCTGGGGCTGGGTTTGAACGAGCCACCCTCGGTATATGGGGCTGGAGCTCTACCCACTGAGCCACAGGTGCTGCCCAGACAACCACTTTTCCACTGTCCGTCTTCCTGAGAGCAATTAATTTTAATATTTAACTCCCGCATAGGAATGGGAACCTACAAGATTTGTTTTTCTGTTCTTGGCTTATTTCATTTAACACAAAGTTCTCCATTTCTATCCATGTTGTCTGAAAGGGCAGGATTTCATTCTTTATTTGGGGGCTATATAATATTTCTTTGTGTAAATGTACCACATTTTCTTTGTCCAGCCATGATAGACACTTACAAACCTTGGCCATATTTAGGGAGTGCTTCCCACACTAACTCCCTGCCTTCCTTTCCCACCACTTTCCTACCCCGTCAGCTCTAATCACCCTGCCTTCCTGCCTATGTGGATGGAGGGCACCAGGAATTTGTCAATCTCTTTCTTCTTCAAACACACAGCTTGCTCTCTCTCTTTTTTTTTTTTATTACTTTTTTTTTTTAATTGAATGGTAACTATGTACATTAATGCACTTCTGGGATACAGTGTGGGGTTTTCACATGCAATCTGAAATACTTCCATCAAA